>NW_028151791.1:0-95750 GCF_964638095.1 Poromitra crassiceps
TGTCCTGGCTGACACCAGCACTGTTCCAGCTGACACCAGCACTGTTCCAGCTGACGAGCCTTCCTGTCCCACTGAGACAGCTGAGGAGGCGTTGACCGCTGACCCAATCACTGAGGTCAAGAAAAAAAGTAAGATTCAAGGCCAAATGTGATCTGTTCAGGTTTCTGCTTCAAATTATATGTCCTAATGTTGAGAAGGGTGCTCGAGTCGTTTGACTAAATGTCAAATTGCTTTTCTTGCAGGGTTCAGACCTTTTAAGAAGTGGAGGCGAGTTGTCTCCAGGGTGAAGGCCCTGCTGTGTTGCCTTCCCCAGGATGATGTCTGAGCTGAGGCTGCACCTCCTCAGCTCCAGGTGCACACTGCACCTCCTCAGCTCCAGGTGCCGCCCGCACCTCCTCAGCTCCAGGTGCACACTGCACCTCCTCAGCTCCAGGTGCCGCCCGCACCTCCTCAGCTCCAGGTGCTCCCTGCACCTCCTCCGCCCCAGGTGCTCCCTGCACCACCTCCTCCGCTGCAGGTGGTGCCCGCACCTCCTCAGCTCCAGGTGCTGCCTGCACCTCCTCAGCTCCAGGTGCTCCCTGCACCTCCTCAGCTGCAGGTGCACCCTGCACCTCCTCCACCCCAGGTGCTCCCTGCACCACCTCCTCCGCTGCAGGTGCCCCTCGCACTGCCAGTCCTGGTGGCCCCCGCAGCTCCAGTCCCGGTGCACCTGCACCTCCAGTCCCGGTGCCCCCTGCACCTCCATCTACCTAACCAGCTCAGTCCTCCTCTGACAACCTCACCTAACCAGCAACACCTGGGGCTCTGATTGGGCCTCTGCCAGCCGCACCTGGGCTCAATAAAGGACCGGTGATTAGGTGAAGCTCATGTACCCTGGACTGTTTCTTTATTCAAACGTGTGTGAAGAAGTCTCTCACAGGTCTATGTTTTCTGTGTTTCTTTATTCAAACGTGTGTGAAGAAGTCTCTCACAGGTCTATATTTTCTGTGTTTCTTTAGACACCAGCAGAGTACACCTCCCTGACTGGCATCAAGTCCACAGAGAGGCGTACTACCATCGTCCATGGCCTGCGTGATGTAAGTGCTCCCTGTTTTCTTAACACCATTTTCTTAACAAAAGTCTGTGTCCAGTCGTCCAGTATTTCTGTAGGCTATGTGAGCCGCATATCAAGACCAGCATCGATTTGGTTTTCATAGTTTAAATTAATGTGTAAGTGCAAAATGGAAGGACAGACTGACAGACAGACTGACGGACTGAGAAACTCACAGACAGATAGACAGACTGACAGATAGACTAAACCTTCGATCCATTTGACACTTGACAAGTCTTGTATTGTAATTGCTATGACTACCAGTTAGACAGACAGACAGACAGACATGAATACTGTATATCTAGTGTTCATTTGCTGCTTTTCAAATGAGCTGTGAGGTGAATGTGACTGAACTGTCATTGACTGTGTTTGTAAATGCAGCTCTACCCAAAGGCAGCGGAAGCCGGGGAGGAGGAAGCCATGGCGTTCCTCACCTTAATGGAGCAGATGATGGCTGTGGACGCCAAGCTGAGAGCCACGCCCAGCGACGCTCTGCAGTCCATCTTCATCACCATGGAGGACGCCACCAGCTCTTGGTAAGTGTGTGTGTGTCAGTGTGTGTGTTGTGTGAACACTGTTAACAGACAGTGGTTAGACAGGTGTTTGAGAGATGAAGTGAAGGATGATCAATTGATGGATTGATTGATGTATTGATTGATTGTCATACTTCTTGCAGGGAACATGACAGCGCTGATGACACTGTCCTGGCTGACACCAGCACTGTTCCAGCTGACACCAGCACTGTTCCAGCTGACGAGCCTTCCTGTCCCACTGAGACAGCTGAGGAGGCGTTGACCGCTGACCCAATCACTGAGGTCAAGAAAAAAAGTAAGATTCAAGGCCAAATGTGATCTGTTCAGGTTTCTGCTTCAAATTATATGTCCTAATGTTGAGAAGGGTGCTCGAGTCGTTTGACTAAATGTCAAATTGCTTTTCTTGCAGGGTTCAGACCTTTTAAGAAGTGGAGGCGAGTTGTCTCCAGGGTGAAGGCCCTGCTGTGTTGCCTTCCCCAGGATGATGTCTGAGCTGAGGCTGCACCTCCTCAGCTCCAGGTGCACACTGCACCTCCTCAGCTCCAGGTGCCGCCCGCACCTCCTCAGCTCCAGGTGCACACTGCACCTCCTCAGCTCCAGGTGCCGCCCGCACCTCCTCAGCTCCAGGTGCTCCCTGCACCTCCTCCGCCCCAGGTGCTCCCTGCACCACCTCCTCCGCTGCAGGTGGTGCCCGCACCTCCTCAGCTCCAGGTGCTGCCTGCACCTCCTCAGCTCCAGGTGCTCCCTGCACCTCCTCAGCTGCAGGTGCACCCTGCACCTCCTCCACCCCAGGTGCTCCCTGCACCACCTCCTCCGCTGCAGGTGCCCCTCGCACTGCCAGTCCTGGTGGCCCCCGCAGCTCCAGTCCCGGTGCACCTGCACCTCCAGTCCCGGTGCCCCCTGCACCTCCATCTACCTAACCAGCTCAGTCCTCCTCTGACAACCTCACCTAACCAGCAACACCTGGGGCTCTGATTGGGCCTCTGCCAGCCGCACCTGGGCTCAATAAAGGACCGGTGATTAGGTGAAGCTCATGTACCCTGGACTGTTTCTTTATTCAAACGTGTGTGAAGAAGTCTCTCACAGGTCTATGTTTTCTGTGTTTCTTTATTCAAACGTGTGTGAAGAAGTCTCTCACAGGTCTATATTTTCTGTGTTTCTTTAGACACCAGCAGAGTACACCTCCCTGACTGGCATCAAGTCCACAGAGAGGCGTACTACCATCGTCCATGGCCTGCGTGATGTAAGTGCTCCCTGTTTTCTTAACACCATTTTCTTAACAAAAGTCTGTGTCCAGTCGTCCAGTATTTCTGTAGGCTATGTGAGCCGCATATCAAGACCAGCATCGATTTGGTTTTCATAGTTTAAATTAATGTGTAAGTGCAAAATGGAAGGACAGACTGACAGACAGACTGACGGACTGAGAAACTCACAGACAGATAGACAGACTGACAGATAGACTAAACCTTCGATCCATTTGACACTTGACAAGTCTTGTATTGTAATTGCTATGACTACCAGTTAGACAGACAGACAGACAGACATGAATACTGTATATCTAGTGTTCATTTGCTGCTTTTCAAATGAGCTGTGAGGTGAATGTGACTGAACTGTCATTGACTGTGTTTGTAAATGCAGCTCTACCCAAAGGCAGCGGAAGCCGGGGAGGAGGAAGCCATGGCGTTCCTCACCTTAATGGAGCAGATGATGGCTGTGGACGCCAAGCTGAGAGCCACGCCCAGCGACGCTCTGCAGTCCATCTTCATCACCATGGAGGACGCCACCAGCTCTTGGTAAGTGTGTGTGTGTCAGTGTGTGTGTTGTGTGAACACTGTTAACAGACAGTGGTTAGACAGGTGTTTGAGAGATGAAGTGAAGGATGATCAATTGATGGATTGATTGATGTATTGATTGATTGTCATACTTCTTGCAGGGAACATGACAGCGCTGATGACACTGTCCTGGCTGACACCAGCACTGTTCCAGCTGACACCAGCACTGTTCCAGCTGACGAGCCTTCCTGTCCCACTGAGACAGCTGAGGAGGCGTTGACCGCTGACCCAATCACTGAGGTCAAGAAAAAAAGTAAGATTCAAGGCCAAATGTGATCTGTTCAGGTTTCTGCTTCAAATTATATGTCCTAATGTTGAGAAGGGTGCTCGAGTCGTTTGACTAAATGTCAAATTGCTTTTCTTGCAGGGTTCAGACCTTTTAAGAAGTGGAGGCGAGTTGTCTCCAGGGTGAAGGCCCTGCTGTGTTGCCTTCCCCAGGATGATGTCTGAGCTGAGGCTGCACCTCCTCAGCTCCAGGTGCACACTGCACCTCCTCAGCTCCAGGTGCCGCCCGCACCTCCTCAGCTCCAGGTGCACACTGCACCTCCTCAGCTCCAGGTGCCGCCCGCACCTCCTCAGCTCCAGGTGCTCCCTGCACCTCCTCCGCCCCAGGTGCTCCCTGCACCACCTCCTCCGCTGCAGGTGGTGCCCGCACCTCCTCAGCTCCAGGTGCTGCCTGCACCTCCTCAGCTCCAGGTGCTCCCTGCACCTCCTCAGCTGCAGGTGCACCCTGCACCTCCTCCACCCCAGGTGCTCCCTGCACCACCTCCTCCGCTGCAGGTGCCCCTCGCACTGCCAGTCCTGGTGGCCCCCGCAGCTCCAGTCCCGGTGCACCTGCACCTCCAGTCCCGGTGCCCCCTGCACCTCCATCTACCTAACCAGCTCAGTCCTCCTCTGACAACCTCACCTAACCAGCAACACCTGGGGCTCTGATTGGGCCTCTGCCAGCCGCACCTGGGCTCAATAAAGGACCGGTGATTAGGTGAAGCTCATGTACCCTGGACTGTTTCTTTATTCAAACGTGTGTGAAGAAGTCTCTCACAGGTCTATGTTTTCTGTGTTTCTTTATTCAAACGTGTGTGAAGAAGTCTCTCACAGGTCTATATTTTCTGTGTTTCTTTAGACACCAGCAGAGTACACCTCCCTGACTGGCATCAAGTCCACAGAGAGGCGTACTACCATCGTCCATGGCCTGCGTGATGTAAGTGCTCCCTGTTTTCTTAACACCATTTTCTTAACAAAAGTCTGTGTCCAGTCGTCCAGTATTTCTGTAGGCTATGTGAGCCGCATATCAAGACCAGCATCGATTTGGTTTTCATAGTTTAAATTAATGTGTAAGTGCAAAATGGAAGGACAGACTGACAGACAGACTGACGGACTGAGAAACTCACAGACAGATAGACAGACTGACAGATAGACTAAACCTTCGATCCATTTGACACTTGACAAGTCTTGTATTGTAATTGCTATGACTACCAGTTAGACAGACAGACAGACAGACATGAATACTGTATATCTAGTGTTCATTTGCTGCTTTTCAAATGAGCTGTGAGGTGAATGTGACTGAACTGTCATTGACTGTGTTTGTAAATGCAGCTCTACCCAAAGGCAGCGGAAGCCGGGGAGGAGGAAGCCATGGCGTTCCTCACCTTAATGGAGCAGATGATGGCTGTGGACGCCAAGCTGAGAGCCACGCCCAGCGACGCTCTGCAGTCCATCTTCATCACCATGGAGGACGCCACCAGCTCTTGGTAAGTGTGTGTGTGTCAGTGTGTGTGTTGTGTGAACACTGTTAACAGACAGTGGTTAGACAGGTGTTTGAGAGATGAAGTGAAGGATGATCAATTGATGGATTGATTGATGTATTGATTGATTGTCATACTTCTTGCAGGGAACATGACAGCGCTGATGACACTGTCCTGGCTGACACCAGCACTGTTCCAGCTGACACCAGCACTGTTCCAGCTGACGAGCCTTCCTGTCCCACTGAGACAGCTGAGGAGGCGTTGACCGCTGACCCAATCACTGAGGTCAAGAAAAAAAGTAAGATTCAAGGCCAAATGTGATCTGTTCAGGTTTCTGCTTCAAATTATATGTCCTAATGTTGAGAAGGGTGCTCGAGTCGTTTGACTAAATGTCAAATTGCTTTTCTTGCAGGGTTCAGACCTTTTAAGAAGTGGAGGCGAGTTGTCTCCAGGGTGAAGGCCCTGCTGTGTTGCCTTCCCCAGGATGATGTCTGAGCTGAGGCTGCACCTCCTCAGCTCCAGGTGCACACTGCACCTCCTCAGCTCCAGGTGCCGCCCGCACCTCCTCAGCTCCAGGTGCACACTGCACCTCCTCAGCTCCAGGTGCCGCCCGCACCTCCTCAGCTCCAGGTGCTCCCTGCACCTCCTCCGCCCCAGGTGCTCCCTGCACCACCTCCTCCGCTGCAGGTGGTGCCCGCACCTCCTCAGCTCCAGGTGCTGCCTGCACCTCCTCAGCTCCAGGTGCTCCCTGCACCTCCTCAGCTGCAGGTGCACCCTGCACCTCCTCCACCCCAGGTGCTCCCTGCACCACCTCCTCCGCTGCAGGTGCCCCTCGCACTGCCAGTCCTGGTGGCCCCCGCAGCTCCAGTCCCGGTGCACCTGCACCTCCAGTCCCGGTGCCCCCTGCACCTCCATCTACCTAACCAGCTCAGTCCTCCTCTGACAACCTCACCTAACCAGCAACACCTGGGGCTCTGATTGGGCCTCTGCCAGCCGCACCTGGGCTCAATAAAGGACCGGTGATTAGGTGAAGCTCATGTACCCTGGACTGTTTCTTTATTCAAACGTGTGTGAAGAAGTCTCTCACAGGTCTATGTTTTCTGTGTTTCTTTATTCAAACGTGTGTGAAGAAGTCTCTCACAGGTCTATATTTTCTGTGTTTCTTTAGACACCAGCAGAGTACACCTCCCTGACTGGCATCAAGTCCACAGAGAGGCGTACTACCATCGTCCATGGCCTGCGTGATGTAAGTGCTCCCTGTTTTCTTAACACCATTTTCTTAACAAAAGTCTGTGTCCAGTCGTCCAGTATTTCTGTAGGCTATGTGAGCCGCATATCAAGACCAGCATCGATTTGGTTTTCATAGTTTAAATTAATGTGTAAGTGCAAAATGGAAGGACAGACTGACAGACAGACTGACGGACTGAGAAACTCACAGACAGATAGACAGACTGACAGATAGACTAAACCTTCGATCCATTTGACACTTGACAAGTCTTGTATTGTAATTGCTATGACTACCAGTTAGACAGACAGACAGACAGACATGAATACTGTATATCTAGTGTTCATTTGCTGCTTTTCAAATGAGCTGTGAGGTGAATGTGACTGAACTGTCATTGACTGTGTTTGTAAATGCAGCTCTACCCAAAGGCAGCGGAAGCCGGGGAGGAGGAAGCCATGGCGTTCCTCACCTTAATGGAGCAGATGATGGCTGTGGACGCCAAGCTGAGAGCCACGCCCAGCGACGCTCTGCAGTCCATCTTCATCACCATGGAGGACGCCACCAGCTCTTGGTAAGTGTGTGTGTGTCAGTGTGTGTGTTGTGTGAACACTGTTAACAGACAGTGGTTAGACAGGTGTTTGAGAGATGAAGTGAAGGATGATCAATTGATGGATTGATTGATGTATTGATTGATTGTCATACTTCTTGCAGGGAACATGACAGCGCTGATGACACTGTCCTGGCTGACACCAGCACTGTTCCAGCTGACACCAGCACTGTTCCAGCTGACGAGCCTTCCTGTCCCACTGAGACAGCTGAGGAGGCGTTGACCGCTGACCCAATCACTGAGGTCAAGAAAAAAAGTAAGATTCAAGGCCAAATGTGATCTGTTCAGGTTTCTGCTTCAAATTATATGTCCTAATGTTGAGAAGGGTGCTCGAGTCGTTTGACTAAATGTCAAATTGCTTTTCTTGCAGGGTTCAGACCTTTTAAGAAGTGGAGGCGAGTTGTCTCCAGGGTGAAGGCCCTGCTGTGTTGCCTTCCCCAGGATGATGTCTGAGCTGAGGCTGCACCTCCTCAGCTCCAGGTGCACACTGCACCTCCTCAGCTCCAGGTGCCGCCCGCACCTCCTCAGCTCCAGGTGCACACTGCACCTCCTCAGCTCCAGGTGCCGCCCGCACCTCCTCAGCTCCAGGTGCTCCCTGCACCTCCTCCGCCCCAGGTGCTCCCTGCACCACCTCCTCCGCTGCAGGTGGTGCCCGCACCTCCTCAGCTCCAGGTGCTGCCTGCACCTCCTCAGCTCCAGGTGCTCCCTGCACCTCCTCAGCTGCAGGTGCACCCTGCACCTCCTCCACCCCAGGTGCTCCCTGCACCACCTCCTCCGCTGCAGGTGCCCCTCGCACTGCCAGTCCTGGTGGCCCCCGCAGCTCCAGTCCCGGTGCACCTGCACCTCCAGTCCCGGTGCCCCCTGCACCTCCATCTACCTAACCAGCTCAGTCCTCCTCTGACAACCTCACCTAACCAGCAACACCTGGGGCTCTGATTGGGCCTCTGCCAGCCGCACCTGGGCTCAATAAAGGACCGGTGATTAGGTGAAGCTCATGTACCCTGGACTGTTTCTTTATTCAAACGTGTGTGAAGAAGTCTCTCACAGGTCTATGTTTTCTGTGTTTCTTTATTCAAACGTGTGTGAAGAAGTCTCTCACAGGTCTATATTTTCTGTGTTTCTTTAGACACCAGCAGAGTACACCTCCCTGACTGGCATCAAGTCCACAGAGAGGCGTACTACCATCGTCCATGGCCTGCGTGATGTAAGTGCTCCCTGTTTTCTTAACACCATTTTCTTAACAAAAGTCTGTGTCCAGTCGTCCAGTATTTCTGTAGGCTATGTGAGCCGCATATCAAGACCAGCATCGATTTGGTTTTCATAGTTTAAATTAATGTGTAAGTGCAAAATGGAAGGACAGACTGACAGACAGACTGACGGACTGAGAAACTCACAGACAGATAGACAGACTGACAGATAGACTAAACCTTCGATCCATTTGACACTTGACAAGTCTTGTATTGTAATTGCTATGACTACCAGTTAGACAGACAGACAGACAGACATGAATACTGTATATCTAGTGTTCATTTGCTGCTTTTCAAATGAGCTGTGAGGTGAATGTGACTGAACTGTCATTGACTGTGTTTGTAAATGCAGCTCTACCCAAAGGCAGCGGAAGCCGGGGAGGAGGAAGCCATGGCGTTCCTCACCTTAATGGAGCAGATGATGGCTGTGGACGCCAAGCTGAGAGCCACGCCCAGCGACGCTCTGCAGTCCATCTTCATCACCATGGAGGACGCCACCAGCTCTTGGTAAGTGTGTGTGTGTCAGTGTGTGTGTTGTGTGAACACTGTTAACAGACAGTGGTTAGACAGGTGTTTGAGAGATGAAGTGAAGGATGATCAATTGATGGATTGATTGATGTATTGATTGATTGTCATACTTCTTGCAGGGAACATGACAGCGCTGATGACACTGTCCTGGCTGACACCAGCACTGTTCCAGCTGACACCAGCACTGTTCCAGCTGACGAGCCTTCCTGTCCCACTGAGACAGCTGAGGAGGCGTTGACCGCTGACCCAATCACTGAGGTCAAGAAAAAAAGTAAGATTCAAGGCCAAATGTGATCTGTTCAGGTTTCTGCTTCAAATTATATGTCCTAATGTTGAGAAGGGTGCTCGAGTCGTTTGACTAAATGTCAAATTGCTTTTCTTGCAGGGTTCAGACCTTTTAAGAAGTGGAGGCGAGTTGTCTCCAGGGTGAAGGCCCTGCTGTGTTGCCTTCCCCAGGATGATGTCTGAGCTGAGGCTGCACCTCCTCAGCTCCAGGTGCACACTGCACCTCCTCAGCTCCAGGTGCCGCCCGCACCTCCTCAGCTCCAGGTGCACACTGCACCTCCTCAGCTCCAGGTGCCGCCCGCACCTCCTCAGCTCCAGGTGCTCCCTGCACCTCCTCCGCCCCAGGTGCTCCCTGCACCACCTCCTCCGCTGCAGGTGGTGCCCGCACCTCCTCAGCTCCAGGTGCTGCCTGCACCTCCTCAGCTCCAGGTGCTCCCTGCACCTCCTCAGCTGCAGGTGCACCCTGCACCTCCTCCACCCCAGGTGCTCCCTGCACCACCTCCTCCGCTGCAGGTGCCCCTCGCACTGCCAGTCCTGGTGGCCCCCGCAGCTCCAGTCCCGGTGCACCTGCACCTCCAGTCCCGGTGCCCCCTGCACCTCCATCTACCTAACCAGCTCAGTCCTCCTCTGACAACCTCACCTAACCAGCAACACCTGGGGCTCTGATTGGGCCTCTGCCAGCCGCACCTGGGCTCAATAAAGGACCGGTGATTAGGTGAAGCTCATGTACCCTGGACTGTTTCTTTATTCAAACGTGTGTGAAGAAGTCTCTCACAGGTCTATGTTTTCTGTGTTTCTTTATTCAAACGTGTGTGAAGAAGTCTCTCACAGGTCTATATTTTCTGTGTTTCTTTAGACACCAGCAGAGTACACCTCCCTGACTGGCATCAAGTCCACAGAGAGGCGTACTACCATCGTCCATGGCCTGCGTGATGTAAGTGCTCCCTGTTTTCTTAACACCATTTTCTTAACAAAAGTCTGTGTCCAGTCGTCCAGTATTTCTGTAGGCTATGTGAGCCGCATATCAAGACCAGCATCGATTTGGTTTTCATAGTTTAAATTAATGTGTAAGTGCAAAATGGAAGGACAGACTGACAGACAGACTGACGGACTGAGAAACTCACAGACAGATAGACAGACTGACAGATAGACTAAACCTTCGATCCATTTGACACTTGACAAGTCTTGTATTGTAATTGCTATGACTACCAGTTAGACAGACAGACAGACAGACATGAATACTGTATATCTAGTGTTCATTTGCTGCTTTTCAAATGAGCTGTGAGGTGAATGTGACTGAACTGTCATTGACTGTGTTTGTAAATGCAGCTCTACCCAAAGGCAGCGGAAGCCGGGGAGGAGGAAGCCATGGCGTTCCTCACCTTAATGGAGCAGATGATGGCTGTGGACGCCAAGCTGAGAGCCACGCCCAGCGACGCTCTGCAGTCCATCTTCATCACCATGGAGGACGCCACCAGCTCTTGGTAAGTGTGTGTGTGTCAGTGTGTGTGTTGTGTGAACACTGTTAACAGACAGTGGTTAGACAGGTGTTTGAGAGATGAAGTGAAGGATGATCAATTGATGGATTGATTGATGTATTGATTGATTGTCATACTTCTTGCAGGGAACATGACAGCGCTGATGACACTGTCCTGGCTGACACCAGCACTGTTCCAGCTGACACCAGCACTGTTCCAGCTGACGAGCCTTCCTGTCCCACTGAGACAGCTGAGGAGGCGTTGACCGCTGACCCAATCACTGAGGTCAAGAAAAAAAGTAAGATTCAAGGCCAAATGTGATCTGTTCAGGTTTCTGCTTCAAATTATATGTCCTAATGTTGAGAAGGGTGCTCGAGTCGTTTGACTAAATGTCAAATTGCTTTTCTTGCAGGGTTCAGACCTTTTAAGAAGTGGAGGCGAGTTGTCTCCAGGGTGAAGGCCCTGCTGTGTTGCCTTCCCCAGGATGATGTCTGAGCTGAGGCTGCACCTCCTCAGCTCCAGGTGCACACTGCACCTCCTCAGCTCCAGGTGCCGCCCGCACCTCCTCAGCTCCAGGTGCACACTGCACCTCCTCAGCTCCAGGTGCCGCCCGCACCTCCTCAGCTCCAGGTGCTCCCTGCACCTCCTCCGCCCCAGGTGCTCCCTGCACCACCTCCTCCGCTGCAGGTGGTGCCCGCACCTCCTCAGCTCCAGGTGCTGCCTGCACCTCCTCAGCTCCAGGTGCTCCCTGCACCTCCTCAGCTGCAGGTGCACCCTGCACCTCCTCCACCCCAGGTGCTCCCTGCACCACCTCCTCCGCTGCAGGTGCCCCTCGCACTGCCAGTCCTGGTGGCCCCCGCAGCTCCAGTCCCGGTGCACCTGCACCTCCAGTCCCGGTGCCCCCTGCACCTCCATCTACCTAACCAGCTCAGTCCTCCTCTGACAACCTCACCTAACCAGCAACACCTGGGGCTCTGATTGGGCCTCTGCCAGCCGCACCTGGGCTCAATAAAGGACCGGTGATTAGGTGAAGCTCATGTACCCTGGACTGTTTCTTTATTCAAACGTGTGTGAAGAAGTCTCTCACAGGTCTATGTTTTCTGTGTTTCTTTATTCAAACGTGTGTGAAGAAGTCTCTCACAGGTCTATATTTTCTGTGTTTCTTTAGACACCAGCAGAGTACACCTCCCTGACTGGCATCAAGTCCACAGAGAGGCGTACTACCATCGTCCATGGCCTGCGTGATGTAAGTGCTCCCTGTTTTCTTAACACCATTTTCTTAACAAAAGTCTGTGTCCAGTCGTCCAGTATTTCTGTAGGCTATGTGAGCCGCATATCAAGACCAGCATCGATTTGGTTTTCATAGTTTAAATTAATGTGTAAGTGCAAAATGGAAGGACAGACTGACAGACAGACTGACGGACTGAGAAACTCACAGACAGATAGACAGACTGACAGATAGACTAAACCTTCGATCCATTTGACACTTGACAAGTCTTGTATTGTAATTGCTATGACTACCAGTTAGACAGACAGACAGACAGACATGAATACTGTATATCTAGTGTTCATTTGCTGCTTTTCAAATGAGCTGTGAGGTGAATGTGACTGAACTGTCATTGACTGTGTTTGTAAATGCAGCTCTACCCAAAGGCAGCGGAAGCCGGGGAGGAGGAAGCCATGGCGTTCCTCACCTTAATGGAGCAGATGATGGCTGTGGACGCCAAGCTGAGAGCCACGCCCAGCGACGCTCTGCAGTCCATCTTCATCACCATGGAGGACGCCACCAGCTCTTGGTAAGTGTGTGTGTGTCAGTGTGTGTGTTGTGTGAACACTGTTAACAGACAGTGGTTAGACAGGTGTTTGAGAGATGAAGTGAAGGATGATCAATTGATGGATTGATTGATGTATTGATTGATTGTCATACTTCTTGCAGGGAACATGACAGCGCTGATGACACTGTCCTGGCTGACACCAGCACTGTTCCAGCTGACACCAGCACTGTTCCAGCTGACGAGCCTTCCTGTCCCACTGAGACAGCTGAGGAGGCGTTGACCGCTGACCCAATCACTGAGGTCAAGAAAAAAAGTAAGATTCAAGGCCAAATGTGATCTGTTCAGGTTTCTGCTTCAAATTATATGTCCTAATGTTGAGAAGGGTGCTCGAGTCGTTTGACTAAATGTCAAATTGCTTTTCTTGCAGGGTTCAGACCTTTTAAGAAGTGGAGGCGAGTTGTCTCCAGGGTGAAGGCCCTGCTGTGTTGCCTTCCCCAGGATGATGTCTGAGCTGAGGCTGCACCTCCTCAGCTCCAGGTGCACACTGCACCTCCTCAGCTCCAGGTGCCGCCCGCACCTCCTCAGCTCCAGGTGCACACTGCACCTCCTCAGCTCCAGGTGCCGCCCGCACCTCCTCAGCTCCAGGTGCTCCCTGCACCTCCTCCGCCCCAGGTGCTCCCTGCACCACCTCCTCCGCTGCAGGTGGTGCCCGCACCTCCTCAGCTCCAGGTGCTGCCTGCACCTCCTCAGCTCCAGGTGCTCCCTGCACCTCCTCAGCTGCAGGTGCACCCTGCACCTCCTCCACCCCAGGTGCTCCCTGCACCACCTCCTCCGCTGCAGGTGCCCCTCGCACTGCCAGTCCTGGTGGCCCCCGCAGCTCCAGTCCCGGTGCACCTGCACCTCCAGTCCCGGTGCCCCCTGCACCTCCATCTACCTAACCAGCTCAGTCCTCCTCTGACAACCTCACCTAACCAGCAACACCTGGGGCTCTGATTGGGCCTCTGCCAGCCGCACCTGGGCTCAATAAAGGACCGGTGATTAGGTGAAGCTCATGTACCCTGGACTGTTTCTTTATTCAAACGTGTGTGAAGAAGTCTCTCACAGGTCTATGTTTTCTGTGTTTCTTTATTCAAACGTGTGTGAAGAAGTCTCTCACAGGTCTATATTTTCTGTGTTTCTTTAGACACCAGCAGAGTACACCTCCCTGACTGGCATCAAGTCCACAGAGAGGCGTACTACCATCGTCCATGGCCTGCGTGATGTAAGTGCTCCCTGTTTTCTTAACACCATTTTCTTAACAAAAGTCTGTGTCCAGTCGTCCAGTATTTCTGTAGGCTATGTGAGCCGCATATCAAGACCAGCATCGATTTGGTTTTCATAGTTTAAATTAATGTGTAAGTGCAAAATGGAAGGACAGACTGACAGACAGACTGACGGACTGAGAAACTCACAGACAGATAGACAGACTGACAGATAGACTAAACCTTCGATCCATTTGACACTTGACAAGTCTTGTATTGTAATTGCTATGACTACCAGTTAGACAGACAGACAGACAGACATGAATACTGTATATCTAGTGTTCATTTGCTGCTTTTCAAATGAGCTGTGAGGTGAATGTGACTGAACTGTCATTGACTGTGTTTGTAAATGCAGCTCTACCCAAAGGCAGCGGAAGCCGGGGAGGAGGAAGCCATGGCGTTCCTCACCTTAATGGAGCAGATGATGGCTGTGGACGCCAAGCTGAGAGCCACGCCCAGCGACGCTCTGCAGTCCATCTTCATCACCATGGAGGACGCCACCAGCTCTTGGTAAGTGTGTGTGTGTCAGTGTGTGTGTTGTGTGAACACTGTTAACAGACAGTGGTTAGACAGGTGTTTGAGAGATGAAGTGAAGGATGATCAATTGATGGATTGATTGATGTATTGATTGATTGTCATACTTCTTGCAGGGAACATGACAGCGCTGATGACACTGTCCTGGCTGACACCAGCACTGTTCCAGCTGACACCAGCACTGTTCCAGCTGACGAGCCTTCCTGTCCCACTGAGACAGCTGAGGAGGCGTTGACCGCTGACCCAATCACTGAGGTCAAGAAAAAAAGTAAGATTCAAGGCCAAATGTGATCTGTTCAGGTTTCTGCTTCAAATTATATGTCCTAATGTTGAGAAGGGTGCTCGAGTCGTTTGACTAAATGTCAAATTGCTTTTCTTGCAGGGTTCAGACCTTTTAAGAAGTGGAGGCGAGTTGTCTCCAGGGTGAAGGCCCTGCTGTGTTGCCTTCCCCAGGATGATGTCTGAGCTGAGGCTGCACCTCCTCAGCTCCAGGTGCACACTGCACCTCCTCAGCTCCAGGTGCCGCCCGCACCTCCTCAGCTCCAGGTGCACACTGCACCTCCTCAGCTCCAGGTGCCGCCCGCACCTCCTCAGCTCCAGGTGCACACTGCACCTCCTCAGCTCCAGGTGCCGCCCGCACCTCCTCAGCTCCAGGTGCTCCCTGCACCTCCTCCGCCCCAGGTGCTCCCTGCACCACCTCCTCCGCTGCAGGTGGTGCCCGCACCTCCTCAGCTCCAGGTGCTGCCTGCACCTCCTCAGCTCCAGGTGCTCCCTGCACCTCCTCAGCTGCAGGTGCACCCTGCACCTCCTCCACCCCAGGTGCTCCCTGCACCACCTCCTCCGCTGCAGGTGCCCCTCGCACTGCCAGTCCTGGTGGCCCCCGCAGCTCCAGTCCCGGTGCACCTGCACCTCCAGTCCCGGTGCCCCCTGCACCTCCATCTACCTAACCAGCTCAGTCCTCCTCTGACAACCTCACCTAACCAGCAACACCTGGGGCTCTGATTGGGCCTCTGCCAGCCGCACCTGGGCTCAATAAAGGACCGGTGATTAGGTGAAGCTCATGTACCCTGGACTGTTTCTTTATTCAAACGTGTGTGAAGAAGTCTCTCACAGGTCTATGTTTTCTGTGTTTCTTTATTCAAACGTGTGTGAAGAAGTCTCTCACAGGTCTATGTTTTCTGTGTTTCTTTATTCAAACGTGTGTGAAGAAGTCTCTCACAGGTCTATATTTTCTGTGTTTCTTTAGACACCAGCAGAGTACACCTCCCTGACTGGCATCAAGTCCACAGAGAGGCGTACTACCATCGTCCATGGCCTGCGTGATGTAAGTGCTCCCTGTTTTCTTAACACCATTTTCTTAACAAAAGTCTGTGTCCAGTCGTCCAGTATTTCTGTAGGCTATGTGAGCCGCATATCAAGACCAGCATCGATTTGGTTTTCATAGTTTAAATTAATGTGTAAGTGCAAAATGGAAGGACAGACTGACAGACAGACTGACGGACTGAGAAACTCACAGACAGATAGACAGACTGACAGATAGACTAAACCTTCGATCCATTTGACACTTGACAAGTCTTGTATTGTAATTGCTATGACTACCAGTTAGACAGACAGACAGACAGACATGAATACTGTATATCTAGTGTTCATTTGCTGCTTTTCAAATGAGCTGTGAGGTGAATGTGACTGAACTGTCAT
Organism: Poromitra crassiceps; assembly: GCF_964638095.1. Lineage (NCBI taxonomy): Eukaryota > Metazoa > Chordata > Actinopteri > Beryciformes > Melamphaidae > Poromitra > Poromitra crassiceps. The sequence continues at coordinate 15,879 of NW_028151791.1, forward strand.
TGACTGTGTTTGTAAATGCAGCTCTACCCAAAGGCAGCGGAAGCCGGGGAGGAGGAAGCCATGGCGTTCCTCACCTTAATGGAGCAGATGATGGCTGTGGACGCCAAGCTGAGAGCCACGCCCAGCGACGCTCTGCAGTCCATCTTCATCACCATGGAGGACGCCACCAGCTCTTGGTAAGTGTGTGTGTGTCAGTGTGTGTGTTGTGTGAACACTGTTAACAGACAGTGGTTAGACAGGTGTTTGAGAGATGAAGTGAAGGATGATCAATTGATGGATTGATTGATGTATTGATTGATTGTCATACTTCTTGCAGGGAACATGACAGCGCTGATGACACTGTCCTGGCTGACACCAGCACTGTTCCAGCTGACACCAGCACTGTTCCAGCTGACGAGCCTTCCTGTCCCACTGAGACAGCTGAGGAGGCGTTGACCGCTGACCCAATCACTGAGGTCAAGAAAAAAAGTAAGATTCAAGGCCAAATGTGATCTGTTCAGGTTTCTGCTTCAAATTATATGTCCTAATGTTGAGAAGGGTGCTCGAGTCGTTTGACTAAATGTCAAATTGCTTTTCTTGCAGGGTTCAGACCTTTTAAGAAGTGGAGGCGAGTTGTCTCCAGGGTGAAGGCCCTGCTGTGTTGCCTTCCCCAGGATGATGTCTGAGCTGAGGCTGCACCTCCTCAGCTCCAGGTGCACACTGCACCTCCTCAGCTCCAGGTGCCGCCCGCACCTCCTCAGCTCCAGGTGCACACTGCACCTCCTCAGCTCCAGGTGCCGCCCGCACCTCCTCAGCTCCAGGTGCTCCCTGCACCTCCTCCGCCCCAGGTGCTCCCTGCACCACCTCCTCCGCTGCAGGTGGTGCCCGCACCTCCTCAGCTCCAGGTGCTGCCTGCACCTCCTCAGCTCCAGGTGCTCCCTGCACCTCCTCAGCTGCAGGTGCACCCTGCACCTCCTCCACCCCAGGTGCTCCCTGCACCACCTCCTCCGCTGCAGGTGCCCCTCGCACTGCCAGTCCTGGTGGCCCCCGCAGCTCCAGTCCCGGTGCACCTGCACCTCCAGTCCCGGTGCCCCCTGCACCTCCATCTACCTAACCAGCTCAGTCCTCCTCTGACAACCTCACCTAACCAGCAACACCTGGGGCTCTGATTGGGCCTCTGCCAGCCGCACCTGGGCTCAATAAAGGACCGGTGATTAGGTGAAGCTCATGTACCCTGGACTGTTTCTTTATTCAAACGTGTGTGAAGAAGTCTCTCACAGGTCTATGTTTTCTGTGTTTCTTTATTCAAACGTGTGTGAAGAAGTCTCTCACAGGTCTATATTTTCTGTGTTTCTTTAGACACCAGCAGAGTACACCTCCCTGACTGGCATCAAGTCCACAGAGAGGCGTACTACCATCGTCCATGGCCTGCGTGATGTAAGTGCTCCCTGTTTTCTTAACACCATTTTCTTAACAAAAGTCTGTGTCCAGTCGTCCAGTATTTCTGTAGGCTATGTGAGCCGCATATCAAGACCAGCATCGATTTGGTTTTCATAGTTTAAATTAATGTGTAAGTGCAAAATGGAAGGACAGACTGACAGACAGACTGACGGACTGAGAAACTCACAGACAGATAGACAGACTGACAGATAGACTAAACCTTCGATCCATTTGACACTTGACAAGTCTTGTATTGTAATTGCTATGACTACCAGTTAGACAGACAGACAGACAGACATGAATACTGTATATCTAGTGTTCATTTGCTGCTTTTCAAATGAGCTGTGAGGTGAATGTGACTGAACTGTCATTGACTGTGTTTGTAAATGCAGCTCTACCCAAAGGCAGCGGAAGCCGGGGAGGAGGAAGCCATGGCGTTCCTCACCTTAATGGAGCAGATGATGGCTGTGGACGCCAAGCTGAGAGCCACGCCCAGCGACGCTCTGCAGTCCATCTTCATCACCATGGAGGACGCCACCAGCTCTTGGTAAGTGTGTGTGTGTCAGTGTGTGTGTTGTGTGAACACTGTTAACAGACAGTGGTTAGACAGGTGTTTGAGAGATGAAGTGAAGGATGATCAATTGATGGATTGATTGATGTATTGATTGATTGTCATACTTCTTGCAGGGAACATGACAGCGCTGATGACACTGTCCTGGCTGACACCAGCACTGTTCCAGCTGACACCAGCACTGTTCCAGCTGACGAGCCTTCCTGTCCCACTGAGACAGCTGAGGAGGCGTTGACCGCTGACCCAATCACTGAGGTCAAGAAAAAAAGTAAGATTCAAGGCCAAATGTGATCTGTTCAGGTTTCTGCTTCAAATTATATGTCCTAATGTTGAGAAGGGTGCTCGAGTCGTTTGACTAAATGTCAAATTGCTTTTCTTGCAGGGTTCAGACCTTTTAAGAAGTGGAGGCGAGTTGTCTCCAGGGTGAAGGCCCTGCTGTGTTGCCTTCCCCAGGATGATGTCTGAGCTGAGGCTGCACCTCCTCAGCTCCAGGTGCACACTGCACCTCCTCAGCTCCAGGTGCCGCCCGCACCTCCTCAGCTCCAGGTGCACACTGCACCTCCTCAGCTCCAGGTGCCGCCCGCACCTCCTCAGCTCCAGGTGCTCCCTGCACCTCCTCCGCCCCAGGTGCTCCCTGCACCACCTCCACCGCTGCAGGTGGTGCCCGCACCTCCTCAGCTCCAGGTGCTGCCTGCACCTCCTCAGCTCCAGGTGCTCCCTGCACCTCCTCAGCTGCAGGTGCACCCTGCACCTCCTCCACCCCAGGTGCTCCCTGCACCACCTCCTCCGCTGCAGGTGCCCCTCGCACTGCCAGTCCTGGTGGCCCCCGCAGCTCCAGTCCCGGTGCACCTGCACCTCCAGTCCCGGTGCCCCCTGCACCTCCATCTACCTAACCAGCTCAGTCCTCCTCTGACAACCTCACCTAACCAGCAACACCTGGGGCTCTGATTGGGCCTCTGCCAGCCGCACCTGGGCTCAATAAAGGACCGGTGATTAGGTGAAGCTCATGTACCCTGGACTGTTTCTTTATTCAAACGTGTGTGAAGAAGTCTCTCACAGGTCTATGTTTTCTGTGTTTCTTTATTCAAACGTGTGTGAAGAAGTCTCTCACAGGTCTATGTTTTCTGTGTTTCTTTATTCAAACGTGTGTGAAGAAGTCTCTCACAGGTCTATATTTTCTGTGTTTCTTTAGACACCAGCAGAGTACACCTCCCTGACTGGCATCAAGTCCACAGAGAGGCGTACTACCATCGTCCATGGCCTGCGTGATGTAAGTGCTCCCTGTTTTCTTAACACCATTTTCTTAACAAAAGTCTGTGTCCAGTCGTCCAGTATTTCTGTAGGCTATGTGAGCCGCATATCAAGACCAGCATCGATTTGGTTTTCATAGTTTAAATTAATGTGTAAGTGCAAAATGGAAGGACAGACTGACAGACAGACTGACGGACTGAGAAACTCACAGACAGATAGACAGACTGACAGATAGACTAAACCTTCGATCCATTTGACACTTGACAAGTCTTGTATTGTAATTGCTATGACTACCAGTTAGACAGACAGACAGACAGACATGAATACTGTATATCTAGTGTTCATTTGCTGCTTTTCAAATGAGCTGTGAGGTGAATGTGACTGAACTGTCATTGACTGTGTTTGTAAATGCAGCTCTACCCAAAGGCAGCGGAAGCCGGGGAGGAGGAAGCCATGGCGTTCCTCACCTTAATGGAGCAGATGATGGCTGTGGACGCCAAGCTGAGAGCCACGCCCAGCGACGCTCTGCAGTCCATCTTCATCACCATGGAGGACGCCACCAGCTCTTGGTAAGTGTGTGTGTGTCAGTGTGTGTGTTGTGTGAACACTGTTAACAGACAGTGGTTAGACAGGTGTTTGAGAGATGAAGTGAAGGATGATCAATTGATGGATTGATTGATGTATTGATTGATTGTCATACTTCTTGCAGGGAACATGACAGCGCTGATGACACTGTCCTGGCTGACACCAGCACTGTTCCAGCTGACACCAGCACTGTTCCAGCTGACGAGCCTTCCTGTCCCACTGAGACAGCTGAGGAGGCGTTGACCGCTGACCCAATCACTGAGGTCAAGAAAAAAAGTAAGATTCAAGGCCAAATGTGATCTGTTCAGGTTTCTGCTTCAAATTATATGTCCTAATGTTGAGAAGGGTGCTCGAGTCGTTTGACTAAATGTCAAATTGCTTTTCTTGCAGGGTTCAGACCTTTTAAGAAGTGGAGGCGAGTTGTCTCCAGGGTGAAGGCCCTGCTGTGTTGCCTTCCCCAGGATGATGTCTGAGCTGAGGCTGCACCTCCTCAGCTCCAGGTGCACACTGCACCTCCTCAGCTCCAGGTGCCGCCCGCACCTCCTCAGCTCCAGGTGCACACTGCACCTCCTCAGCTCCAGGTGCCGCCCGCACCTCCTCAGCTCCAGGTGCTCCCTGCACCTCCTCCGCCCCAGGTGCTCCCTGCACCACCTCCTCCGCTGCAGGTGGTGCCCGCACCTCCTCAGCTCCAGGTGCTGCCTGCACCTCCTCAGCTCCAGGTGCTCCCTGCACCTCCTCAGCTGCAGGTGCACCCTGCACCTCCTCCACCCCAGGTGCTCCCTGCACCACCTCCTCCGCTGCAGGTGCCCCTCGCACTGCCAGTCCTGGTGGCCCCCGCAGCTCCAGTCCCGGTGCACCTGCACCTCCAGTCCCGGTGCCCCCTGCACCTCCATCTACCTAACCAGCTCAGTCCTCCTCTGACAACCTCACCTAACCAGCAACACCTGGGGCTCTGATTGGGCCTCTGCCAGCCGCACCTGGGCTCAATAAAGGACCGGTGATTAGGTGAAGCTCATGTACCCTGGACTGTTTCTTTATTCAAACGTGTGTGAAGAAGTCTCTCACAGGTCTATGTTTTCTGTGTTTCTTTATTCAAACGTGTGTGAAGAAGTCTCTCACAGGTCTATGTTTTCTGTGTTTCTTTATTCAAACGTGTGTGAAGAAGTCTCTCACAGGTCTATATTTTCTGTGTTTCTTTAGACACCAGCAGAGTACACCTCCCTGACTGGCATCAAGTCCACAGAGAGGCGTACTACCATCGTCCATGGCCTGCGTGATGTAAGTGCTCCCTGTTTTCTTAACACCATTTTCTTAACAAAAGTCTGTGTCCAGTCGTCCAGTATTTCTGTAGGCTATGTGAGCCGCATATCAAGACCAGCATCGATTTGGTTTTCATAGTTTAAATTAATGTGTAAGTGCAAAATGGAAGGACAGACTGACAGACAGACTGACGGACTGAGAAACTCACAGACAGATAGACAGACTGACAGATAGACTAAACCTTCGATCCATTTGACACTTGACAAGTCTTGTATTGTAATTGCTATGACTACCAGTTAGACAGACAGACAGACAGACATGAATACTGTATATCTAGTGTTCATTTGCTGCTTTTCAAATGAGCTGTGAGGTGAATGTGACTGAACTGTCATTGACTGTGTTTGTAAATGCAGCTCTACCCAAAGGCAGCGGAAGCCGGGGAGGAGGAAGCCATGGCGTTCCTCACCTTAATGGAGCAGATGATGGCTGTGGACGCCAAGCTGAGAGCCACGCCCAGCGACGCTCTGCAGTCCATCTTCATCACCATGGAGGACGCCACCAGCTCTTGGTAAGTGTGTGTGTGTCAGTGTGTGTGTTGTGTGAACACTGTTAACAGACAGTGGTTAGACAGGTGTTTGAGAGATGAAGTGAAGGATGATCAATTGATGGATTGATTGATGTATTGATTGATTGTCATACTTCTTGCAGGGAACATGACAGCGCTGATGACACTGTCCTGGCTGACACCAGCACTGTTCCAGCTGACACCAGCACTGTTCCAGCTGACGAGCCTTCCTGTCCCACTGAGACAGCTGAGGAGGCGTTGACCGCTGACCCAATCACTGAGGTCAAGAAAAAAAGTAAGATTCAAGGCCAAATGTGATCTGTTCAGGTTTCTGCTTCAAATTATATGTCCTAATGTTGAGAAGGGTGCTCGAGTCGTTTGACTAAATGTCAAATTGCTTTTCTTGCAGGGTTCAGACCTTTTAAGAAGTGGAGGCGAGTTGTCTCCAGGGTGAAGGCCCTGCTGTGTTGCCTTCCCCAGGATGATGTCTGAGCTGAGGCTGCACCTCCTCAGCTCCAGGTGCACACTGCACCTCCTCAGCTCCAGGTGCCGCCCGCACCTCCTCAGCTCCAGGTGCACACTGCACCTCCTCAGCTCCAGGTGCCGCCCGCACCTCCTCAGCTCCAGGTGCTCCCTGCACCTCCTCCGCCCCAGGTGCTCCCTGCACCACCTCCTCCGCTGCAGGTGGTGCCCGCACCTCCTCAGCTCCAGGTGCTGCCTGCACCTCCTCAGCTCCAGGTGCTCCCTGCACCTCCTCAGCTGCAGGTGCACCCTGCACCTCCTCCACCCCAGGTGCTCCCTGCACCACCTCCTCCGCTGCAGGTGCCCCTCGCACTGCCAGTCCTGGTGGCCCCCGCAGCTCCAGTCCCGGTGCACCTGCACCTCCAGTCCCGGTGCCCCCTGCACCTCCATCTACCTAACCAGCTCAGTCCTCCTCTGACAACCTCACCTAACCAGCAACACCTGGGGCTCTGATTGGGCCTCTGCCAGCCGCACCTGGGCTCAATAAAGGACCGGTGATTAGGTGAAGCTCATGTACCCTGGACTGTTTCTTTATTCAAACGTGTGTGAAGAAGTCTCTCACAGGTCTATGTTTTCTGTGTTTCTTTATTCAAACGTGTGTGAAGAAGTCTCTCACAGGTCTATGTTTTCTGTGTTTCTTTATTCAAACGTGTGTGAAGAAGTCTCTCACAGGTCTATATTTTCTGTGTTTCTTTAGACACCAGCAGAGTACACCTCCCTGACTGGCATCAAGTCCACAGAGAGGCGTACTACCATCGTCCATGGCCTGCGTGATGTAAGTGCTCCCTGTTTTCTTAACACCATTTTCTTAACAAAAGTCTGTGTCCAGTCGTCCAGTATTTCTGTAGGCTATGTGAGCCGCATATCAAGACCAGCATCGATTTGGTTTTCATAGTTTAAATTAATGTGTAAGTGCAAAATGGAAGGACAGACTGACAGACAGACTGACGGACTGAGAAACTCACAGACAGATAGACAGACTGACAGATAGACTAAACCTTCGATCCATTTGACACTTGACAAGTCTTGTATTGTAATTGCTATGACTACCAGTTAGACAGACAGACAGACATGAATACTGTATATCTAGTGTTCATTTGCTGCTTTTCAAATGAGCTGTGAGGTGAATGTGACTGAACTGTCATTGACTGTGTTTGTAAATGCAGCTCTACCCAAAGGCAGCGGAAGCCGGGGAGGAGGAAGCCATGGCGTTCCTCACCTTAATGGAGCAGATGATGGCTGTGGACGCCAAGCTGAGAGCCACGCCCAGCGACGCTCTGCAGTCCATCTTCATCACCATGGAGGACGCCACCAGCTCTTGGTAAGTGTGTGTGTGTCAGTGTGTGTGTTGTGTGAACACTGTTAACAGACAGTGGTTAGACAGGTGTTTGAGAGATGAAGTGAAGGATGATCAATTGATGGATTGATTGATGTATTGATTGATTGTCATACTTCTTGCAGGGAACATGACAGCGCTGATGACACTGTCCTGGCTGACACCAGCACTGTTCCAGCTGACACCAGCACTGTTCCAGCTGACGAGCCTTCCTGTCCCACTGAGACAGCTGAGGAGGCGTTGACCGCTGACCCAATCACTGAGGTCAAGAAAAAAAGTAAGATTCAAGGCCAAATGTGATCTGTTCAGGTTTCTGCTTCAAATTATATGTCCTAATGTTGAGAAGGGTGCTCGAGTCGTTTGACTAAATGTCAAATTGCTTTTCTTGCAGGGTTCAGACCTTTTAAGAAGTGGAGGCGAGTTGTCTCCAGGGTGAAGGCCCTGCTGTGTTGCCTTCCCCAGGATGATGTCTGAGCTGAGGCTGCACCTCCTCAGCTCCAGGTGCACACTGCACCTCCTCAGCTCCAGGTGCCGCCCGCACCTCCTCAGCTCCAGGTGCACACTGCACCTCCTCAGCTCCAGGTGCCGCCCGCACCTCCTCAGCTCCAGGTGCTCCCTGCACCTCCTCCGCCCCAGGTGCTCCCTGCACCACCTCCTCCGCTGCAGGTGGTGCCCGCACCTCCTCAGCTCCAGGTGCTGCCTGCACCTCCTCAGCTCCAGGTGCTCCCTGCACCTCCTCAGCTGCAGGTGCACCCTGCACCTCCTCCACCCCAGGTGCTCCCTGCACCACCTCCTCCGCTGCAGGTGCCCCTCGCACTGCCAGTCCTGGTGGCCCCCGCAGCTCCAGTCCCGGTGCACCTGCACCTCCAGTCCCGGTGCCCCCTGCACCTCCATCTACCTAACCAGCTCAGTCCTCCTCTGACAACCTCACCTAACCAGCAACACCTGGGGCTCTGATTGGGCCTCTGCCAGCCGCACCTGGGCTCAATAAAGGACCGGTGATTAGGTGAAGCTCATGTACCCTGGACTGTTTCTTTATTCAAACGTGTGTGAAGAAGTCTCTCACAGGTCTATGTTTTCTGTGTTTCTTTATTCAAACGTGTGTGAAGAAGTCTCTCACAGGTCTATATTTTCTGTGTTTCTTTAGACACCAGCAGAGTACACCTCCCTGACTGGCATCAAGTCCACAGAGAGGCGTACTACCATCGTCCATGGCCTGCGTGATGTAAGTGCTCCCTGTTTTCTTAACACCATTTTCTTAACAAAAGTCTGTGTCCAGTTGTCCAGTATTTCTGTAGGCTATGTGAGCCGCATATCAAGACCAGCATCGATTTGGTTTTCATAGTTTAAATTAATGTGTAAGTGCAAAATGGAAGGACAGACTGACAGACAGACTGACGGACTGAGAAACTCACAGACAGATAGACAGACTGACAGATAGACTAAACCTTCGATCCATTTGACACTTGACAAGTCTTGTATTGTAATTGCTATGACTACCAGTTAGACATACAGACAGACAGACATGAATACTGTATATCTAGTGTTCATTTGCTGCTTTTCAAATGAGCTGTGAGGTGAATGTGACTGAACTGTCATTGACTGTGTTTGTAAATGCAGCTCTACCCAAAGGCAGCGGAAGCCGGGGAGGAGGAAGCCATGGCGTTCCTCACCTTAATGGAGCAGATGATGGCTGTGGACGCCAAGCTGAGAGCCACGCCCAGCGACGCTCTGCAGTCCATCTTCATCACCATGGAGGACGCCACCAGCTCTTGGTAAGTGTGTGTGTGTCAGTGTGTGTGTTGTGTGAACACTGTTAACAGACAGTGGTTAGACAGGTGTTTGAGAGATGAAGTGAAGGATGATCAATTGATGGATTGATTGATGTATTGATTGATTGTCATACTTCTTGCAGGGAACATGACAGCGCTGATGACACTGTCCTGGCTGACACCAGCACTGTTCCAGCTGACACCAGCACTGTTCCAGCTGACGAGCCTTCCTGTCCCACTGAGACAGCTGAGGAGGCGTTGACCGCTGACCCAATCACTGAGGTCAAGAAAAAAAGTAAGATTCAAGGCCAAATGTGATCTGTTCAGGTTTCTGCTTCAAATTATATGTCCTAATGTTGAGAAGGGTGCTCGAGTCGTTTGACTAAATGTCAAATTGCTTTTCTTGCAGGGTTCAGACCTTTTAAGAAGTGGAGGCGAGTTGTCTCCAGGGTGAAGGCCCTGCTGTGTTGCCTTCCCCAGGATGATGTCTGAGCTGAGGCTGCACCTCCTCAGCTCCAGGTGCACACTGCACCTCCTCAGCTCCAGGTGCCGCCCGCACCTCCTCAGCTCCAGGTGCACACTGCACCTCCTCAGCTCCAGGTGCCGCCCGCACCTCCTCAGCTCCAGGTGCTCCCTGCACCTCCTCCGCCCCAGGTGCTCCCTGCACCACCTCCTCCGCTGCAGGTGGTGCCCGCACCTCCTCAGCTCCAGGTGCTGCCTGCACCTCCTCAGCTCCAGGTGCTCCCTGCACCTCCTCAGCTGCAGGTGCACCCTGCACCTCCTCCACCCCAGGTGCTCCCTGCACCACCTCCTCCGCTGCAGGTGCCCCTCGCACTGCCAATCCTGGTGGCCCCCGCAGCTCCAGTCCCGGTGCACCTGCACCTCCAGTCCCGGTGCCCCCTGCACCTCCATCTACCTAACCAGCTCAGTCCTCCTCTGACAACCTCACCTAACCAGCAACACCTGGGGCTCTGATTGGGCCTCTGCCAGCCGCACCTGGGCTCAATAAAGGACCGGTGATTAGGTGAAGCTCATGTACCCTGGACTGTTTCTTTATTCAAACGTGTGTGAAGAAGTCTCTCACAGGTCTATGTTTTCTGTGTTTCTTTATTCAAACGTGTGTGAAGAAGTCTCTCACAGGTCTATGTTTTCTGTGTTTCTTTATTCAAACGTGTGTGAAGAAGTCTCTCACAGGTCTATATTTTCTGTGTTTCTTTAGACACCAGCAGAGTACACCTCCCTGACTGGCATCAAGTCCACAGAGAGGCGTACTACCATCGTCCATGGCCTGCGTGATGTAAGTGCTCCCTGTTTTCTTAACACCATTTTCTTAACAAAAGTCTGTGTCCAGTCGTCCAGTATTTCTGTAGGCTATGTGAGCCGCATATCAAGACCAGCATCGATTTGGTTTTCATAGTTTAAATTAATGTGTAAGTGCAAAATGGAAGGACAGACTGACAGACAGACTGACGGACTGAGAAACTCACAGACAGATAGACAGACTGACAGATAGACTAAACCTTCGATCCATTTGACACTTGACAAGTCTTGTATTGTAATTGCTATGACTACCAGTTAGACAGACAGACAGACAGACATGAATACTGTATATCTAGTGTTCATTTGCTGCTTTTCAAATGAGCTGTGAGGTGAATGTGACTGAACTGTCATTGACTGTGTTTGTAAATGCAGCTCTACCCAAAGGCAGCGGAAGCCGGGGAGGAGGAAGCCATGGCGTTCCTCACCTTAATGGAGCAGATGATGGCTGTGGACGCCAAGCTGAGAGCCACGCCCAGCGACGCTCTGCAGTCCATCTTCATCACCATGGAGGACGCCACCAGCTCTTGGTAAGTGTGTGTGTGTCAGTGTGTGTGTTGTGTGAACACTGTTAACAGACAGTGGTTAGACAGGTGTTTGAGAGATGAAGTGAAGGATGATCAATTGATGGATTGATTGATGTATTGATTGATTGTCATACTTCTTGCAGGGAACATGACAGCGCTGATGACACTGTCCTGGCTGACACCAGCACTGTTCCAGCTGACACCAGCACTGTTCCAGCTGACGAGCCTTCCTGTCCCACTGAGACAGCTGAGGAGGCGTTGACCGCTGACCCAATCACTGAGGTCAAGAAAAAAAGTAAGATTCAAGGCCAAATGTGATCTGTTCAGGTTTCTGCTTCAAATTATATGTCCTAATGTTGAGAAGGGTGCTCGAGTCGTTTGACTAAATGTCAAATTGCTTTTCTTGCAGGGTTCAGACCTTTTAAGAAGTGGAGGCGAGTTGTCTCCAGGGTGAAGGCCCTGCTGTGTTGCCTTCCCCAGGATGATGTCTGAGCTGAGGCTGCACCTCCTCAGCTCCAGGTGCACACTGCACCTCCTCAGCTCCAGGTGCCGCCCGCACCTCCTCAGCTCCAGGTGCACACTGCACCTCCTCAGCTCCAGGTGCCGCCCGCACCTCCTCAGCTCCAGGTGCTCCCTGCACCTCCTCCGCCCCAGGTGCTCCCTGCACCACCTCCTCCGCTGCAGGTGGTGCCCGCACCTCCTCAGCTCCAGGTGCTGCCTGCACCTCCTCAGCTCCAGGTGCTCCCTGCACCTCCTCAGCTGCAGGTGCACCCTGCACCTCCTCCACCCCAGGTGCTCCCTGCACCACCTCCTCCGCTGCAGGTGCCCCTCGCACTGCCAGTCCTGGTGGCCCCCGCAGCTCCAGTCCCGGTGCACCTGCACCTCCAGTCCCGGTGCCCCCTGCACCTCCATCTACCTAACCAGCTCAGTCCTCCTCTGACAACCTCACCTAACCAGCAACACCTGGGGCTCTGATTGGGCCTCTGCCAGCCGCACCTGGGCTCAATAAAGGACCGGTGATTAGGTGAAGCTCATGTACCCTGGACTGTTTCTTTATTCAAACGTGTGTGAAGAAGTCTCTCACAGGTCTATGTTTTCTGTGTTTCTTTATTCAAACGTGTGTGAAGAAGTCTCTCACAGGTCTATGTTTTCTGTGTTTCTTTATTCAAACGTGTGTGAAGAAGTCTCTCACAGGTCTATATTTTCTGTGTTTCTTTAGACACCAGCAGAGTACACCTCCCTGACTGGCATCAAGTCCACAGAGAGGCGTACTACCATCGTCCATGGCCTGCGTGATGTAAGTGCTCCCTGTTTTCTTAACACCATTTTCTTAACAAAAGTCTGTGTCCAGTCGTCCAGTATTTCTGTAGGCTATGTGAGCCGCATATCAAGACCAGCATCGATTTGGTTTTCATAGTTTAAATTAATGTGTAAGTGCAAAATGGAAGGACAGACTGACAGACAGACTGACGGACTGAGAAACTCACAGACAGATAGACAGACTGACAGATAGACTAAACCTTCGATCCATTTGACACTTGACAAGTCTTGTATTGTAATTGCTATGACTACCAGTTAGACAGACAGACAGACATGAATACTGTATATCTAGTGTTCATTTGCTGCTTTTCAAATGAGCTGTGAGGTGAATGTGACTGAACTGTCATTGACTGTGTTTGTAAATGCAGCTCTACCCAAAGGCAGCGGAAGCCGGGGAGGAGGAAGCCATGGCGTTCCTCACCTTAATGGAGCAGATGATGGCTGTGGACGCCAAGCTGAGAGCCACGCCCAGCGACGCTCTGCAGTCCATCTTCATCACCATGGAGGACGCCACCAGCTCTTGGTAAGTGTGTGTGTGTCAGTGTGTGTGTTGTGTGAACACTGTTAACAGACAGTGGTTAGACAGGTGTTTGAGAGATGAAGTGAAGGATGATCAATTGATGGATTGATTGATGTATTGATTGATTGTCATACTTCTTGCAGGGAACATGACAGCGCTGATGACACTGTCCTGGCTGACACCAGCACTGTTCCAGCTGACACCAGCACTGTTCCAGCTGACGAGCCTTCCTGTCCCACTGAGACAGCTGAGGAGGCGTTGACCGCTGACCCAATCACTGAGGTCAAGAAAAAAAGTAAGATTCAAGGCCAAATGTGATCTGTTCAGGTTTCTGCTTCAAATTATATGTCCTAATGTTGAGAAGGGTGCTCGAGTCGTTTGACTAAATGTCAAATTGCTTTTCTTGCAGGGTTCAGACCTTTTAAGAAGTGGAGGCGAGTTGTCTCCAGGGTGAAGGCCCTGCTGTGTTGCCTTCCCCAGGATGATGTCTGAGCTGAGGCTGCACCTCCTCAGCTCCAGGTGCACACTGCACCTCCTCAGCTCCAGGTGCCGCCCGCACCTCCTCAGCTCCAGGTGCACACTGCACCTCCTCAGCTCCAGGTGCCGCCCGCACCTCCTCAGCTCCAGGTGCTCCCTGCACCTCCTCCGCCCCAGGTGCTCCCTGCACCACCTCCTCCGCTGCAGGTGGTGCCCGCACCTCCTCAGCTCCAGGTGCTGCCTGCACCTCCTCAGCTCCAGGTGCTCCCTGCACCTCCTCAGCTGCAGGTGCACCCTGCACCTCCTCCACCCCAGGTGCTCCCTGCACCACCTCCTCCGCTGCAGGTGCCCCTCGCACTGCCAGTCCTGGTGGCCCCCGCAGCTCCAGTCCCGGTGCACCTGCACCTCCAGTCCCGGTGCCCCCTGCACCTCCATCTACCTAACCAGCTCAGTCCTCCTCTGACAACCTCACCTAACCAGCAACACCTGGGGCTCTGATTGGGCCTCTGCCAGCCGCACCTGGGCTCAATAAAGGACCGGTGATTAGGTGAAGCTCATGTACCCTGGACTGTTTCTTTATTCAAACGTGTGTGAAGAAGTCTCTCACAGGTCTATGTTTTCTGTGTTTCTTTATTCAAACGTGTGTGAAGAAGTCTCTCACAGGTCTATATTTTCTGTGTTTCTTTAGACACCAGCAGAGTACACCTCCCTGACTGGCATCAAGTCCACAGAGAGGCGTACTACCATCGTCCATGGCCTGCGTGATGTAAGTGCTCCCTGTTTTCTTAACACCATTTTCTTAACAAAAGTCTGTGTCCAGTTGTCCAGTATTTCTGTAGGCTATGTGAGCCGCATATCAAGACCAGCATCGATTTGGTTTTCATAGTTTAAATTAATGTGTAAGTGCAAAATGGAAGGACAGACTGACAGACAGACTGACGGACTGAGAAACTCACAGACAGATAGACAGACTGACAGATAGACTAAACCTTCGATCCATTTGACACTTGACAAGTCTTGTATTGTAATTGCTATGACTACCAGTTAGACATACAGACAGACAGACATGAATACTGTATATCTAGTGTTCATTTGCTGCTTTTCAAATGAGCTGTGAGGTGAATGTGACTGAACTGTCATTGACTGTGTTTGTAAATGCAGCTCTACCCAAAGGCAGCGGAAGCCGGGGAGGAGGAAGCCATGGCGTTCCTCACCTTAATGGAGCAGATGATGGCTGTGGACGCCAAGCTGAGAGCCACGCCCAGCGACGCTCTGCAGTCCATCTTCATCACCATGGAGGACGCCACCAGCTCTTGGTAAGTGTGTGTGTGTCAGTGTGTGTGTTGTGTGAACACTGTTAACAGACAGTGGTTAGACAGGTGTTTGAGAGATGAAGTGAAGGATGATCAATTGATGGATTGATTGATGTATTGATTGATTGTCATACTTCTTGCAGGGAACATGACAGCGCTGATGACACTGTCCTGGCTGACACCAGCACTGTTCCAGCTGACACCAGCACTGTTCCAGCTGACGAGCCTTCCTGTCCCACTGAGACAGCTGAGGAGGCGTTGACCGCTGACCCAATCACTGAGGTCAAGAAAAAAAGTAAGATTCAAGGCCAAATGTGATCTGTTCAGGTTTCTGCTTCAAATTATATGTCCTAATGTTGAGAAGGGTGCTCGAGTCGTTTGACTAAATGTCAAATTGCTTTTCTTGCAGGGTTCAGACCTTTTAAGAAGTGGAGGCGAGTTGTCTCCAGGGTGAAGGCCCTGCTGTGTTGCCTTCCCCAGGATGATGTCTGAGCTGAGGCTGCACCTCCTCAGCTCCAGGTGCACACTGCACCTCCTCAGCTCCAGGTGCCGCCCGCACCTCCTCAGCTCCAGGTGCACACTGCACCTCCTCAGCTCCAGGTGCCGCCCGCACCTCCTCAGCTCCAGGTGCTCCCTGCACCTCCTCCGCCCCAGGTGCTCCCTGCACCACCTCCTCCGCTGCAGGTGGTGCCCGCACCTCCTCAGCTCCAGGTGCTGCCTGCACCTCCTCAGCTCCAGGTGCTCCCTGCACCTCCTCAGCTGCAGGTGCACCCTGCACCTCCTCCACCCCAGGTGCTCCCTGCACCACCTCCTCCGCTGCAGGTGCCCCTCGCACTGCCAATCCTGGTGGCCCCCGCAGCTCCAGTCCCGGTGCACCTGCACCTCCAGTCCCGGTGCCCCCTGCACCTCCATCTACCTAACCAGCTCAGTCCTCCTCTGACAACCTCACCTAACCAGCAACACCTGGGGCTCTGATTGGGCCTCTGCCAGCCGCACCTGGGCTCAATAAAGGACCGGTGATTAGGTGAAGCTCATGTACCCTGGACTGTTTCTTTATTCAAACGTGTGTGAAGAAGTCTCTCACAGGTCTATGTTTTCTGTGTTTCTTTATTCAAACGTGTGTGAAGAAGTCTCTCACAGGTCTATGTTTTCTGTGTTTCTTTATTCAAACGTGTGTGAAGAAGTCTCTCACAGGTCTATATTTTCTGTGTTTCTTTAGACACCAGCAGAGTACACCTCCCTGACTGGCATCAAGTCCACAGAGAGGCGTACTACCATCGTCCATGGCCTGCGTGATGTAAGTGCTCCCTGTTTTCTTAACACCATTTTCTTAACAAAAGTCTGTGTCCAGTCGTCCAGTATTTCTGTAGGCTATGTGAGCCGCATATCAAGACCAGCATCGATTTGGTTTTCATAGTTTAAATTAATGTGTAAGTGCAAAATGGAAGGACAGACTGACAGACAGACTGACGGACTGAGAAACTCACAGACAGATAGACAGACTGACAGATAGACTA
Organism: Poromitra crassiceps; assembly: GCF_964638095.1. Taxonomy (NCBI): domain Eukaryota; kingdom Metazoa; phylum Chordata; class Actinopteri; order Beryciformes; family Melamphaidae; genus Poromitra; species Poromitra crassiceps. The sequence continues at coordinate 32,151 of NW_028151791.1, forward strand.
AACCTTCGATCCATTTGACACTTGACAAGTCTTGTATTGTAATTGCTATGACTACCAGTTAGACAGACAGACAGACAGACATGAATACTGTATATCTAGTGTTCATTTGCTGCTTTTCAAATGAGCTGTGAGGTGAATGTGACTGAACTGTCATTGACTGTGTTTGTAAATGCAGCTCTACCCAAAGGCAGCGGAAGCCGGGGAGGAGGAAGCCATGGCGTTCCTCACCTTAATGGAGCAGATGATGGCTGTGGACGCCAAGCTGAGAGCCACGCCCAGCGACGCTCTGCAGTCCATCTTCATCACCATGGAGGACGCCACCAGCTCTTGGTAAGTGTGTGTGTGTCAGTGTGTGTGTTGTGTGAACACTGTTAACAGACAGTGGTTAGACAGGTGTTTGAGAGATGAAGTGAAGGATGATCAATTGATGGATTGATTGATGTATTGATTGATTGTCATACTTCTTGCAGGGAACATGACAGCGCTGATGACACTGTCCTGGCTGACACCAGCACTGTTCCAGCTGACACCAGCACTGTTCCAGCTGACGAGCCTTCCTGTCCCACTGAGACAGCTGAGGAGGCGTTGACCGCTGACCCAATCACTGAGGTCAAGAAAAAAAGTAAGATTCAAGGCCAAATGTGATCTGTTCAGGTTTCTGCTTCAAATTATATGTCCTAATGTTGAGAAGGGTGCTCGAGTCGTTTGACTAAATGTCAAATTGCTTTTCTTGCAGGGTTCAGACCTTTTAAGAAGTGGAGGCGAGTTGTCTCCAGGGTGAAGGCCCTGCTGTGTTGCCTTCCCCAGGATGATGTCTGAGCTGAGGCTGCACCTCCTCAGCTCCAGGTGCACACTGCACCTCCTCAGCTCCAGGTGCCGCCCGCACCTCCTCAGCTCCAGGTGCACACTGCACCTCCTCAGCTCCAGGTGCCGCCCGCACCTCCTCAGCTCCAGGTGCTCCCTGCACCTCCTCCGCCCCAGGTGCTCCCTGCACCACCTCCTCCGCTGCAGGTGGTGCCCGCACCTCCTCAGCTCCAGGTGCTGCCTGCACCTCCTCAGCTCCAGGTGCTCCCTGCACCTCCTCAGCTGCAGGTGCACCCTGCACCTCCTCCACCCCAGGTGCTCCCTGCACCACCTCCTCCGCTGCAGGTGCCCCTCGCACTGCCAATCCTGGTGGCCCCCGCAGCTCCAGTCCCGGTGCACCTGCACCTCCAGTCCCGGTGCCCCCTGCACCTCCATCTACCTAACCAGCTCAGTCCTCCTCTGACAACCTCACCTAACCAGCAACACCTGGGGCTCTGATTGGGCCTCTGCCAGCCGCACCTGGGCTCAATAAAGGACCGGTGATTAGGTGAAGCTCATGTACCCTGGACTGTTTCTTTATTCAAACGTGTGTGAAGAAGTCTCTCACAGGTCTATGTTTTCTGTGTTTCTTTATTCAAACGTGTGTGAAGAAGTCTCTCACAGGTCTATGTTTTCTGTGTTTCTTTATTCAAACGTGTGTGAAGAAGTCTCTCACAGGTCTATATTTTCTGTGTTTCTTTAGACACCAGCAGAGTACACCTCCCTGACTGGCATCAAGTCCACAGAGAGGCGTACTACCATCGTCCATGGCCTGCGTGATGTAAGTGCTCCCTGTTTTCTTAACACCATTTTCTTAACAAAAGTCTGTGTCCAGTCGTCCAGTATTTCTGTAGGCTATGTGAGCCGCATATCAAGACCAGCATCGATTTGGTTTTCATAGTTTAAATTAATGTGTAAGTGCAAAATGGAAGGACAGACTGACAGACAGACTGACGGACTGAGAAACTCACAGACAGATAGACAGACTGACAGATAGACTAAACCTTCGATCCATTTGACACTTGACAAGTCTTGTATTGTAATTGCTATGACTACCAGTTAGACAGACAGACAGACAGACATGAATACTGTATATCTAGTGTTCATTTGCTGCTTTTCAAATGAGCTGTGAGGTGAATGTGACTGAACTGTCATTGACTGTGTTTGTAAATGCAGCTCTACCCAAAGGCAGCGGAAGCCGGGGAGGAGGAAGCCATGGCGTTCCTCACCTTAATGGAGCAGATGATGGCTGTGGACGCCAAGCTGAGAGCCACGCCCAGCGACGCTCTGCAGTCCATCTTCATCACCATGGAGGACGCCACCAGCTCTTGGTAAGTGTGTGTGTGTCAGTGTGTGTGTTGTGTGAACACTGTTAACAGACAGTGGTTAGACAGGTGTTTGAGAGATGAAGTGAAGGATGATCAATTGATGGATTGATTGATGTATTGATTGATTGTCATACTTCTTGCAGGGAACATGACAGCGCTGATGACACTGTCCTGGCTGACACCAGCACTGTTCCAGCTGACACCAGCACTGTTCCAGCTGACGAGCCTTCCTGTCCCACTGAGACAGCTGAGGAGGCGTTGACCGCTGACCCAATCACTGAGGTCAAGAAAAAAAGTAAGATTCAAGGCCAAATGTGATCTGTTCAGGTTTCTGCTTCAAATTATATGTCCTAATGTTGAGAAGGGTGCTCGAGTCGTTTGACTAAATGTCAAATTGCTTTTCTTGCAGGGTTCAGACCTTTTAAGAAGTGGAGGCGAGTTGTCTCCAGGGTGAAGGCCCTGCTGTGTTGCCTTCCCCAGGATGATGTCTGAGCTGAGGCTGCACCTCCTCAGCTCCAGGTGCACACTGCACCTCCTCAGCTCCAGGTGCCGCCCGCACCTCCTCAGCTCCAGGTGCACACTGCACCTCCTCAGCTCCAGGTGCCGCCCGCACCTCCTCAGCTCCAGGTGCTCCCTGCACCTCCTCCGCCCCAGGTGCTCCCTGCACCACCTCCTCCGCTGCAGGTGGTGCCCGCACCTCCTCAGCTCCAGGTGCTGCCTGCACCTCCTCAGCTCCAGGTGCTCCCTGCACCTCCTCAGCTGCAGGTGCACCCTGCACCTCCTCCACCCCAGGTGCTCCCTGCACCACCTCCTCCGCTGCAGGTGCCCCTCGCACTGCCAGTCCTGGTGGCCCCCGCAGCTCCAGTCCCGGTGCACCTGCACCTCCAGTCCCGGTGCCCCCTGCACCTCCATCTACCTAACCAGCTCAGTCCTCCTCTGACAACCTCACCTAACCAGCAACACCTGGGGCTCTGATTGGGCCTCTGCCAGCCGCACCTGGGCTCAATAAAGGACCGGTGATTAGGTGAAGCTCATGTACCCTGGACTGTTTCTTTATTCAAACGTGTGTGAAGAAGTCTCTCACAGGTCTATGTTTTCTGTGTTTCTTTATTCAAACGTGTGTGAAGAAGTCTCTCACAGGTCTATGTTTTCTGTGTTTCTTTATTCAAACGTGTGTGAAGAAGTCTCTCACAGGTCTATATTTTCTGTGTTTCTTTAGACACCAGCAGAGTACACCTCCCTGACTGGCATCAAGTCCACAGAGAGGCGTACTACCATCGTCCATGGCCTGCGTGATGTAAGTGCTCCCTGTTTTCTTAACACCATTTTCTTAACAAAAGTCTGTGTCCAGTCGTCCAGTATTTCTGTAGGCTATGTGAGCCGCATATCAAGACCAGCATCGATTTGGTTTTCATAGTTTAAATTAATGTGTAAGTGCAAAATGGAAGGACAGACTGACAGACAGACTGACGGACTGAGAAACTCACAGACAGATAGACAGACTGACAGATAGACTAAACCTTCGATCCATTTGACACTTGACAAGTCTTGTATTGTAATTGCTATGACTACCAGTTAGACAGACAGACAGACATGAATACTGTATATCTAGTGTTCATTTGCTGCTTTTCAAATGAGCTGTGAGGTGAATGTGACTGAACTGTCATTGACTGTGTTTGTAAATGCAGCTCTACCCAAAGGCAGCGGAAGCCGGGGAGGAGGAAGCCATGGCGTTCCTCACCTTAATGGAGCAGATGATGGCTGTGGACGCCAAGCTGAGAGCCACGCCCAGCGACGCTCTGCAGTCCATCTTCATCACCATGGAGGACGCCACCAGCTCTTGGTAAGTGTGTGTGTGTCAGTGTGTGTGTTGTGTGAACACTGTTAACAGACAGTGGTTAGACAGGTGTTTGAGAGATGAAGTGAAGGATGATCAATTGATGGATTGATTGATGTATTGATTGATTGTCATACTTCTTGCAGGGAACATGACAGCGCTGATGACACTGTCCTGGCTGACACCAGCACTGTTCCAGCTGACACCAGCACTGTTCCAGCTGACGAGCCTTCCTGTCCCACTGAGACAGCTGAGGAGGCGTTGACCGCTGACCCAATCACTGAGGTCAAGAAAAAAAGTAAGATTCAAGGCCAAATGTGATCTGTTCAGGTTTCTGCTTCAAATTATATGTCCTAATGTTGAGAAGGGTGCTCGAGTCGTTTGACTAAATGTCAAATTGCTTTTCTTGCAGGGTTCAGACCTTTTAAGAAGTGGAGGCGAGTTGTCTCCAGGGTGAAGGCCCTGCTGTGTTGCCTTCCCCAGGATGATGTCTGAGCTGAGGCTGCACCTCCTCAGCTCCAGGTGCACACTGCACCTCCTCAGCTCCAGGTGCCGCCCGCACCTCCTCAGCTCCAGGTGCACACTGCACCTCCTCAGCTCCAGGTGCCGCCCGCACCTCCTCAGCTCCAGGTGCTCCCTGCACCTCCTCCGCCCCAGGTGCTCCCTGCACCACCTCCTCCGCTGCAGGTGGTGCCCGCACCTCCTCAGCTCCAGGTGCTGCCTGCACCTCCTCAGCTCCAGGTGCTCCCTGCACCTCCTCAGCTGCAGGTGCACCCTGCACCTCCTCCACCCCAGGTGCTCCCTGCACCACCTCCTCCGCTGCAGGTGCCCCTCGCACTGCCAGTCCTGGTGGCCCCCGCAGCTCCAGTCCCGGTGCACCTGCACCTCCAGTCCCGGTGCCCCCTGCACCTCCATCTACCTAACCAGCTCAGTCCTCCTCTGACAACCTCACCTAACCAGCAACACCTGGGGCTCTGATTGGGCCTCTGCCAGCCGCACCTGGGCTCAATAAAGGACCGGTGATTAGGTGAAGCTCATGTACCCTGGACTGTTTCTTTATTCAAACGTGTGTGAAGAAGTCTCTCACAGGTCTATGTTTTCTGTGTTTCTTTATTCAAACGTGTGTGAAGAAGTCTCTCACAGGTCTATATTTTCTGTGTTTCTTTAGACACCAGCAGAGTACACCTCCCTGACTGGCATCAAGTCCACAGAGAGGCGTACTACCATCGTCCATGGCCTGCGTGATGTAAGTGCTCCCTGTTTTCTTAACACCATTTTCTTAACAAAAGTCTGTGTCCAGTTGTCCAGTATTTCTGTAGGCTATGTGAGCCGCATATCAAGACCAGCATCGATTTGGTTTTCATAGTTTAAATTAATGTGTAAGTGCAAAATGGAAGGACAGACTGACAGACAGACTGACGGACTGAGAAACTCACAGACAGATAGACAGACTGACAGATAGACTAAACCTTCGATCCATTTGACACTTGACAAGTCTTGTATTGTAATTGCTATGACTACCAGTTAGACAGACAGACAGACATGAATACTGTATATCTAGTGTTCATTTGCTGCTTTTCAAATGAGCTGTGAGGTGAATGTGACTGAACTGTCATTGACTGTGTTTGTAAATGCAGCTCTACCCAAAGGCAGCGGAAGCCGGGGAGGAGGAAGCCATGGCGTTCCTCACCTTAATGGAGCAGATGATGGCTGTGGACGCCAAGCTGAGAGCCACGCCCAGCGACGCTCTGCAGTCCATCTTCATCACCATGGAGGACGCCACCAGCTCTTGGTAAGTGTGTGTGTGTCAGTGTGTGTGTTGTGTGAACACTGTTAACAGACAGTGGTTAGACAGGTGTTTGAGAGATGAAGTGAAGGATGATCAATTGATGGATTGATTGATGTATTGATTGATTGTCATACTTCTTGCAGGGAACATGACAGCGCTGATGACACTGTCCTGGCTGACACCAGCACTGTTCCAGCTGACACCAGCACTGTTCCAGCTGACGAGCCTTCCTGTCCCACTGAGACAGCTGAGGAGGCGTTGACCGCTGACCCAATCACTGAGGTCAAGAAAAAAAGTAAGATTCAAGGCCAAATGTGATCTGTTCAGGTTTCTGCTTCAAATTATATGTCCTAATGTTGAGAAGGGTGCTCGAGTCGTTTGACTAAATGTCAAATTGCTTTTCTTGCAGGGTTCAGACCTTTTAAGAAGTGGAGGCGAGTTGTCTCCAGGGTGAAGGCCCTGCTGTGTTGCCTTCCCCAGGATGATGTCTGAGCTGAGGCTGCACCTCCTCAGCTCCAGGTGCACACTGCACCTCCTCAGCTCCAGGTGCCGCCCGCACCTCCTCAGCTCCAGGTGCACACTGCACCTCCTCAGCTCCAGGTGCCGCCCGCACCTCCTCAGCTCCAGGTGCTCCCTGCACCTCCTCCGCCCCAGGTGCTCCCTGCACCACCTCCTCCGCTGCAGGTGGTGCCCGCACCTCCTCAGCTCCAGGTGCTGCCTGCACCTCCTCAGCTCCAGGTGCTCCCTGCACCTCCTCAGCTGCAGGTGCACCCTGCACCTCCTCCACCCCAGGTGCTCCCTGCACCACCTCCTCCGCTGCAGGTGCCCCTCGCACTGCCAGTCCTGGTGGCCCCCGCAGCTCCAGTCCCGGTGCACCTGCACCTCCAGTCCCGGTGCCCCCTGCACCTCCATCTACCTAACCAGCTCAGTCCTCCTCTGACAACCTCACCTAACCAGCAACACCTGGGGCTCTGATTGGGCCTCTGCCAGCCGCACCTGGGCTCAATAAAGGACCGGTGATTAGGTGAAGCTCATGTACCCTGGACTGTTTCTTTATTCAAACGTGTGTGAAGAAGTCTCTCACAGGTCTATGTTTTCTGTGTTTCTTTATTCAAACGTGTGTGAAGAAGTCTCTCACAGGTCTATATTTTCTGTGTTTCTTTAGACACCAGCAGAGTACACCTCCCTGACTGGCATCAAGTCCACAGAGAGGCGTACTACCATCGTCCATGGCCTGCGTGATGTAAGTGCTCCCTGTTTTCTTAACACCATTTTCTTAACAAAAGTCTGTGTCCAGTTGTCCAGTATTTCTGTAGGCTATGTGAGCCGCATATCAAGACCAGCATCGATTTGGTTTTCATAGTTTAAATTAATGTGTAAGTGCAAAATGGAAGGACAGACTGACAGACAGACTGACGGACTGAGAAACTCACAGACAGATAGACAGACTGACAGATAGACTAAACCTTCGATCCATTTGACACTTGACAAGTCTTGTATTGTAATTGCTATGACTACCAGTTAGACAGACAGACAGACATGAATACTGTATATCTAGTGTTCATTTGCTGCTTTTCAAATGAGCTGTGAGGTGAATGTGACTGAACTGTCATTGACTGTGTTTGTAAATGCAGCTCTACCCAAAGGCAGCGGAAGCCGGGGAGGAGGAAGCCATGGCGTTCCTCACCTTAATGGAGCAGATGATGGCTGTGGACGCCAAGCTGAGAGCCACGCCCAGCGACGCTCTGCAGTCCATCTTCATCACCATGGAGGACGCCACCAGCTCTTGGTAAGTGTGTGTGTGTCAGTGTGTGTGTTGTGTGAACACTGTTAACAGACAGTGGTTAGACAGGTGTTTGAGAGATGAAGTGAAGGATGATCAATTGATGGATTGATTGATGTATTGATTGATTGTCATACTTCTTGCAGGGAACATGACAGCGCTGATGACACTGTCCTGGCTGACACCAGCACTGTTCCAGCTGACACCAGCACTGTTCCAGCTGACGAGCCTTCCTGTCCCACTGAGACAGCTGAGGAGGCGTTGACCGCTGACCCAATCACTGAGGTCAAGAAAAAAAGTAAGATTCAAGGCCAAATGTGATCTGTTCAGGTTTCTGCTTCAAATTATATGTCCTAATGTTGAGAAGGGTGCTCGAGTCGTTTGACTAAATGTCAAATTGCTTTTCTTGCAGGGTTCAGACCTTTTAAGAAGTGGAGGCGAGTTGTCTCCAGGGTGAAGGCCCTGCTGTGTTGCCTTCCCCAGGATGATGTCTGAGCTGAGGCTGCACCTCCTCAGCTCCAGGTGCACACTGCACCTCCTCAGCTCCAGGTGCCGCCCGCACCTCCTCAGCTCCAGGTGCACACTGCACCTCCTCAGCTCCAGGTGCCGCCCGCACCTCCTCAGCTCCAGGTGCTCCCTGCACCTCCTCCGCCCCAGGTGCTCCCTGCACCACCTCCTCCGCTGCAGGTGGTGCCCGCACCTCCTCAGCTCCAGGTGCTGCCTGCACCTCCTCAGCTCCAGGTGCTCCCTGCACCTCCTCAGCTGCAGGTGCACCCTGCACCTCCTCCACCCCAGGTGCTCCCTGCACCACCTCCTCCGCTGCAGGTGCCCCTCGCACTGCCAGTCCTGGTGGCCCCCGCAGCTCCAGTCCCGGTGCACCTGCACCTCCAGTCCCGGTGCCCCCTGCACCTCCATCTACCTAACCAGCTCAGTCCTCCTCTGACAACCTCACCTAACCAGCAACACCTGGGGCTCTGATTGGGCCTCTGCCAGCCGCACCTGGGCTCAATAAAGGACCGGTGATTAGGTGAAGCTCATGTACCCTGGACTGTTTCTTTATTCAAACGTGTGTGAAGAAGTCTCTCACAGGTCTATGTTTTCTGTGTTTCTTTATTCAAACGTGTGTGAAGAAGTCTCTCACAGGTCTATATTTTCTGTGTTTCTTTAGACACCAGCAGAGTACACCTCCCTGACTGGCATCAAGTCCACAGAGAGGCGTACTACCATCGTCCATGGCCTGCGTGATGTAAGTGCTCCCTGTTTTCTTAACACCATTTTCTTAACAAAAGTCTGTGTCCAGTTGTCCAGTATTTCTGTAGGCTATGTGAGCCGCATATCAAGACCAGCATCGATTTGGTTTTCATAGTTTAAATTAATGTGTAAGTGCAAAATGGAAGGACAGACTGACAGACAGACTGACGGACTGAGAAACTCACAGACAGATAGACAGACTGACAGATAGACTAAACCTTCGATCCATTTGACACTTGACAAGTCTTGTATTGTAATTGCTATGACTACCAGTTAGACATACAGACAGACAGACATGAATACTGTATATCTAGTGTTCATTTGCTGCTTTTCAAATGAGCTGTGAGGTGAATGTGACTGAACTGTCATTGACTGTGTTTGTAAATGCAGCTCTACCCAAAGGCAGCGGAAGCCGGGGAGGAGGAAGCCATGGCGTTCCTCACCTTAATGGAGCAGATGATGGCTGTGGACGCCAAGCTGAGAGCCACGCCCAGCGACGCTCTGCAGTCCATCTTCATCACCATGGAGGACGCCACCAGCTCTTGGTAAGTGTGTGTGTGTCAGTGTGTGTGTTGTGTGAACACTGTTAACAGACAGTGGTTAGACAGGTGTTTGAGAGATGAAGTGAAGGATGATCAATTGATGGATTGATTGATGTATTGATTGATTGTCATACTTCTTGCAGGGAACATGACAGCGCTGATGACACTGTCCTGGCTGACACCAGCACTGTTCCAGCTGACACCAGCACTGTTCCAGCTGACGAGCCTTCCTGTCCCACTGAGACAGCTGAGGAGGCGTTGACCGCTGACCCAATCACTGAGGTCAAGAAAAAAAGTAAGATTCAAGGCCAAATGTGATCTGTTCAGGTTTCTGCTTCAAATTATATGTCCTAATGTTGAGAAGGGTGCTCGAGTCGTTTGACTAAATGTCAAATTGCTTTTCTTGCAGGGTTCAGACCTTTTAAGAAGTGGAGGCGAGTTGTCTCCAGGGTGAAGGCCCTGCTGTGTTGCCTTCCCCAGGATGATGTCTGAGCTGAGGCTGCACCTCCTCAGCTCCAGGTGCACACTGCACCTCCTCAGCTCCAGGTGCCGCCCGCACCTCCTCAGCTCCAGGTGCACACTGCACCTCCTCAGCTCCAGGTGCCGCCCGCACCTCCTCAGCTCCAGGTGCTCCCTGCACCTCCTCCGCCCCAGGTGCTCCCTGCACCACCTCCTCCGCTGCAGGTGGTGCCCGCACCTCCTCAGCTCCAGGTGCTGCCTGCACCTCCTCAGCTCCAGGTGCTCCCTGCACCTCCTCAGCTGCAGGTGCACCCTGCACCTCCTCCACCCCAGGTGCTCCCTGCACCACCTCCTCCGCTGCAGGTGCCCCTCGCACTGCCAGTCCTGGTGGCCCCCGCAGCTCCAGTCCCGGTGCACCTGCACCTCCAGTCCCGGTGCCCCCTGCACCTCCATCTACCTAACCAGCTCAGTCCTCCTCTGACAACCTCACCTAACCAGCAACACCTGGGGCTCTGATTGGGCCTCTGCCAGCCGCACCTGGGCTCAATAAAGGACCGGTGATTAGGTGAAGCTCATGTACCCTGGACTGTTTCTTTATTCAAACGTGTGTGAAGAAGTCTCTCACAGGTCTATGTTTTCTGTGTTTCTTTATTCAAACGTGTGTGAAGAAGTCTCTCACAGGTCTATGTTTTCTGTGTTTCTTTATTCAAACGTGTGTGAAGAAGTCTCTCACAGGTCTATATTTTCTGTGTTTCTTTAGACACCAGCAGAGTACACCTCCCTGACTGGCATCAAGTCCACAGAGAGGCGTACTACCATCGTCCATGGCCTGCGTGATGTAAGTGCTCCCTGTTTTCTTAACACCATTTTCTTAACAAAAGTCTGTGTCCAGTCGTCCAGTATTTCTGTAGGCTATGTGAGCCGCATATCAAGACCAGCATCGATTTGGTTTTCATAGTTTAAATTAATGTGTAAGTGCAAAATGGAAGGACAGACTGACAGACAGACTGACGGACTGAGAAACTCACAGACAGATAGACAGACTGACAGATAGACTAAACCTTCGATCCATTTGACACTTGACAAGTCTTGTATTGTAATTGCTATGACTACCAGTTAGACAGACAGACAGACATGAATACTGTATATCTAGTGTTCATTTGCTGCTTTTCAAATGAGCTGTGAGGTGAATGTGACTGAACTGTCATTGACTGTGTTTGTAAATGCAGCTCTACCCAAAGGCAGCGGAAGCCGGGGAGGAGGAAGCCATGGCGTTCCTCACCTTAATGGAGCAGATGATGGCTGTGGACGCCAAGCTGAGAGCCACGCCCAGCGACGCTCTGCAGTCCATCTTCATCACCATGGAGGACGCCACCAGCTCTTGGTAAGTGTGTGTGTGTCAGTGTGTGTGTTGTGTGAACACTGTTAACAGACAGTGGTTAGACAGGTGTTTGAGAGATGAAGTGAAGGATGATCAATTGATGGATTGATTGATGTATTGATTGATTGTCATACTTCTTGCAGGGAACATGACAGCGCTGATGACACTGTCCTGGCTGACACCAGCACTGTTCCAGCTGACACCAGCACTGTTCCAGCTGACGAGCCTTCCTGTCCCACTGAGACAGCTGAGGAGGCGTTGACCGCTGACCCAATCACTGAGGTCAAGAAAAAAAGTAAGATTCAAGGCCAAATGTGATCTGTTCAGGTTTCTGCTTCAAATTATATGTCCTAATGTTGAGAAGGGTGCTCGAGTCGTTTGACTAAATGTCAAATTGCTTTTCTTGCAGGGTTCAGACCTTTTAAGAAGTGGAGGCGAGTTGTCTCCAGGGTGAAGGCCCTGCTGTGTTGCCTTCCCCAGGATGATGTCTGAGCTGAGGCTGCACCTCCTCAGCTCCAGGTGCACACTGCACCTCCTCAGCTCCAGGTGCCGCCCGCACCTCCTCAGCTCCAGGTGCACACTGCACCTCCTCAGCTCCAGGTGCCGCCCGCACCTCCTCAGCTCCAGGTGCTCCCTGCACCTCCTCCGCCCCAGGTGCTCCCTGCACCACCTCCTCCGCTGCAGGTGGTGCCCGCACCTCCTCAGCTCCAGGTGCTGCCTGCACCTCCTCAGCTCCAGGTGCTCCCTGCACCTCCTCAGCTGCAGGTGCACCCTGCACCTCCTCCACCCCAGGTGCTCCCTGCACCACCTCCTCCGCTGCAGGTGCCCCTCGCACTGCCAGTCCTGGTGGCCCCCGCAGCTCCAGTCCCGGTGCACCTGCACCTCCAGTCCCGGTGCCCCCTGCACCTCCATCTACCTAACCAGCTCAGTCCTCCTCTGACAACCTCACCTAACCAGCAACACCTGGGGCTCTGATTGGGCCTCTGCCAGCCGCACCTGGGCTCAATAAAGGACCGGTGATTAGGTGAAGCTCATGTACCCTGGACTGTTTCTTTATTCAAACGTGTGTGAAGAAGTCTCTCACAGGTCTATGTTTTCTGTGTTTCTTTATTCAAACGTGTGTGAAGAAGTCTCTCACAGGTCTATATTTTCTGTGTTTCTTTAGACACCAGCAGAGTACACCTCCCTGACTGGCATCAAGTCCACAGAGAGGCGTACTACCATCGTCCATGGCCTGCGTGATGTAAGTGCTCCCTGTTTTCTTAACACCATTTTCTTAACAAAAGTCTGTGTCCAGTTGTCCAGTATTTCTGTAGGCTATGTGAGCCGCATATCAAGACCAGCATCGATTTGGTTTTCATAGTTTAAATTAATGTGTAAGTGCAAAATGGAAGGACAGACTGACAGACAGACTGACGGACTGAGAAACTCACAGACAGATAGACAGACTGACAGATAGACTAAACCTTCGATCCATTTGACACTTGACAAGTCTTGTATTGTAATTGCTATGACTACCAGTTAGACATACAGACAGACAGACATGAATACTGTATATCTAGTGTTCATTTGCTGCTTTTCAAATGAGCTGTGAGGTGAATGTGACTGAACTGTCATTGACTGTGTTTGTAAATGCAGCTCTACCCAAAGGCAGCGGAAGCCGGGGAGGAGGAAGCCATGGCGTTCCTCACCTTAATGGAGCAGATGATGGCTGTGGACGCCAAGCTGAGAGCCACGCCCAGCGACGCTCTGCAGTCCATCTTCATCACCATGGAGGACGCCACCAGCTCTTGGTAAGTGTGTGTGTGTCAGTGTGTGTGTTGTGTGAACACTGTTAACAGACAGTGGTTAGACAGGTGTTTGAGAGATGAAGTGAAGGATGATCAATTGATGGATTGATTGATGTATTGATTGATTGTCATACTTCTTGCAGGGAACATGACAGCGCTGATGACACTGTCCTGGCTGACACCAGCACTGTTCCAGCTGACACCAGCACTGTTCCAGCTGACGAGCCTTCCTGTCCCACTGAGACAGCTGAGGAGGCGTTGACCGCTGACCCAATCACTGAGGTCAAGAAAAAAAGTAAGATTCAAGGCCAAATGTGATCTGTTCAGGTTTCTGCTTCAAATTATATGTCCTAATGTTGAGAAGGGTGCTCGAGTCGTTTGACTAAATGTCAAATTGCTTTTCTTGCAGGGTTCAGACCTTTTAAGAAGTGGAGGCGAGTTGTCTCCAGGGTGAAGGCCCTGCTGTGTTGCCTTCCCCAGGATGATGTCTGAGCTGAGGCTGCACCTCCTCAGCTCCAGGTGCACACTGCACCTCCTCAGCTCCAGGTGCCGCCCGCACCTCCTCAGCTCCAGGTGCACACTGCACCTCCTCAGCTCCAGGTGCCGCCCGCACCTCCTCAGCTCCAGGTGCTCCCTGCACCTCCTCCGCCCCAGGTGCTCCCTGCACCACCTCCTCCGCTGCAGGTGGTGCCCGCACCTCCTCAGCTCCAGGTGCTGCCTGCACCTCCTCAGCTCCAGGTGCTCCCTGCACCTCCTCAGCTGCAGGTGCACCCTGCACCTCCTCCACCCCAGGTGCTCCCTGCACCACCTCCTCCGCTGCAGGTGCCCCTCGCACTGCCAATCCTGGTGGCCCCCGCAGCTCCAGTCCCGGTGCACCTGCACCTCCAGTCCCGGTGCCCCCTGCACCTCCATCTACCTAACCAGCTCAGTCCTCCTCTGACAACCTCACCTAACCAGCAACACCTGGGGCTCTGATTGGGCCTCTGCCAGCCGCACCTGGGCTCAATAAAGGACCGGTGATTAGGTGAAGCTCATGTACCCTGGACTGTTTCTTTATTCAAACGTGTGTGAAGAAGTCTCTCACAGGTCTATGTTTTCTGTGTTTCTTTATTCAAACGTGTGTGAAGAAGTCTCTCACAGGTCTATGTTTTCTGTGTTTCTTTATTCAAACGTGTGTGAAGAAGTCTCTCACAGGTCTATATTTTCTGTGTTTCTTTAGACACCAGCAGAGTACACCTCCCTGACTGGCATCAAGTCCACAGAGAGGCGTACTACCATCGTCCATGGCCTGCGTGATGTAAGTGCTCCCTGTTTTCTTAACACCATTTTCTTAACAAAAGTCTGTGTCCAGTCGTCCAGTATTTCTGTAGGCTATGTGAGCCGCATATCAAGACCAGCATCGATTTGGTTTTCATAGTTTAAATTAATGTGTAAGTGCAAAATGGAAGGACAGACTGACAGACAGACTGACGGACTGAGAAACTCACAGACAGATAGACAGACTGACAGATAGACTAAACCTTCGATCCATTTGACACTTGACAAGTCTTGTATTGTAATTGCTATGACTACCAGTTAGACAGACAGACAGACAGACATGAATACTGTATATCTAGTGTTCATTTGCTGCTTTTCAAATGAGCTGTGAGGTGAATGTGACTGAACTGTCATTGACTGTGTTTGTAAATGCAGCTCTACCCAAAGGCAGCGGAAGCCGGGGAGGAGGAAGCCATGGCGTTCCTCACCTTAATGGAGCAGATGATGGCTGTGGACGCCAAGCTGAGAGCCACGCCCAGCGACGCTCTGCAGTCCATCTTCATCACCATGGAGGACGCCACCAGCTCTTGGTAAGTGTGTGTGTGTCAGTGTGTGTGTTGTGTGAACACTGTTAACAGACAGTGGTTAGACAGGTGTTTGAGAGATGAAGTGAAGGATGATCAATTGATGGATTGATTGATGTATTGATTGATTGTCATACTTCTTGCAGGGAACATGACAGCGCTGATGACACTGTCCTGGCTGACACCAGCACTGTTCCAGCTGACACCAGCACTGTTCCAGCTGACGAGCCTTCCTGTCCCACTGAGACAGCTGAGGAGGCGTTGACCGCTGACCCAATCACTGAGGTCAAGAAAAAAAGTAAGATTCAAGGCCAAATGTGATCTGTTCAGGTTTCTGCTTCAAATTATATGTCCTAATGTTGAGAAGGGTGCTCGAGTCGTTTGACTAAATGTCAAATTGCTTTTCTTGCAGGGTTCAGACCTTTTAAGAAGTGGAGGCGAGTTGTCTCCAGGGTGAAGGCCCTGCTGTGTTGCCTTCCCCAGGATGATGTCTGAGCTGAGGCTGCACCTCCTCAGCTCCAGGTGCACACTGCACCTCCTCAGCTCCAGGTGCCGCCCGCACCTCCTCAGCTCCAGGTGCACACTGCACCTCCTCAGCTCCAGGTGCCGCCCGCACCTCCTCAGCTCCAGGTGCTCCCTGCACCTCCTCCGCCCCAGGTGCTCCCTGCACCACCTCCTCCGCTGCAGGTGGTGCCCGCACCTCCTCAGCTCCAGGTGCTGCCTGCACCTCCTCAGCTCCAGGTGCTCCCTGCACCTCCTCAGCTGCAGGTGCACCCTGCACCTCCTCCACCCCAGGTGCTCCCTGCACCACCTCCTCCGCTGCAGGTGCCCCTCGCACTGCCAGTCCTGGTGGCCCCCGCAGCTCCAGTCCCGGTGCACCTGCACCTCCAGTCCCGGTGCCCCCTGCACCTCCATCTACCTAACCAGCTCAGTCCTCCTCTGACAACCTCACCTAACCAGCAACACCTGGGGCTCTGATTGGGCCTCTGCCAGCCGCACCTGGGCTCAATAAAGGACCGGTGATTAGGTGAAGCTCATGTACCCTGGACTGTTTCTTTATTCAAACGTGTGTGAAGAAGTCTCTCACAGGTCTATGTTTTCTGTGTTTCTTTATTCAAACGTGTGTGAAGAAGTCTCTCACAGGTCTATATTTTCTGTGTTTCTTTAGACACCAGCAGAGTACACCTCCCTGACTGGCATCAAGTCCACAGAGAGGCGTACTACCATCGTCCATGGCCTGCGTGATGTAAGTGCTCCCTGTTTTCTTAACACCATTTTCTTAACAAAAGTCTGTGTCCAGTCGTCCAGTATTTCTGTAGGCTATGTGAGCCGCATATCAAGACCAGCATCGATTTGGTTTTCATAGTTTAAATTAATGTGTAAGTGCAAAATGGAAGGACAGACTGACAGACAGACTGACGGACTGAGAAACTCACAGACAGATAGACAGACTGACAGATAGACTAAACCTTCGATCCATTTGACACTTGACAAGTCTTGTATTGTAATTGCTATGACTACCAGTTAGACAGACAGACAGACATGAATACTGTATATCTAGTGTTCATTTGCTGCTTTTCAAATGAGCTGTGAGGTGAATGTGACTGAACTGTCATTGACTGTGTTTGTAAATGCAGCTCTACCCAAAGGCAGCGGAAGCCGGGGAGGAGGAAGCCATGGCGTTCCTCACCTTAATGGAGCAGATGATGGCTGTGGACGCCAAGCTGAGAGCCACGCCCAGCGACGCTCTGCAGTCCATCTTCATCACCATGGAGGACGCCACCAGCTCTTGGTAAGTGTGTGTGTGTCAGTGTGTGTGTTGTGTGAACACTGTTAACAGACAGTGGTTAGACAGGTGTTTGAGAGATGAAGTGAAGGATGATCAATTGATGGATTGATTGATGTATTGATTGATTGTCATACTTCTTGCAGGGAACATGACAGCGCTGATGACACTGTCCTGGCTGACACCAGCACTGTTCCAGCTGACACCAGCACTGTTCCAGCTGACGAGCCTTCCTGTCCCACTGAGACAGCTGAGGAGGCGTTGACCGCTGACCCAATCACTGAGGTCAAGAAAAAAAGTAAGATTCAAGGCCAAATGTGATCTGTTCAGGTTTCTGCTTCAAATTATATGTCCTAATGTTGAGAAGGGTGCTCGAGTCGTTTGACTAAATGTCAAATTGCTTTTCTTGCAGGGTTCAGACCTTTTAAGAAGTGGAGGCGAGTTGTCTCCAGGGTGAAGGCCCTGCTGTGTTGCCTTCCCCAGGATGATGTCTGAGCTGAGGCTGCACCTCCTCAGCTCCAGGTGCACACTGCACCTCCTCAGCTCCAGGTGCCGCCCGCACCTCCTCAGCTCCAGGTGCACACTGCACCTCCTCAGCTCCAGGTGCCGCCCGCACCTCCTCAGCTCCAGGTGCTCCCTGCACCTCCTCCGCCCCAGGTGCTCCCTGCACCACCTCCTCCGCTGCAGGTGGTGCCCGCACCTCCTCAGCTCCAGGTGCTGCCTGCACCTCCTCAGCTCCAGGTGCTCCCTGCACCTCCTCAGCTGCAGGTGCACCCTGCACCTCCTCCACCCCAGGTGCTCCCTGCACCACCTCCTCCGCTGCAGGTGCCCCTCGCACTGCCAGTCCTGGTGGCCCCCGCAGCTCCAGTCCCGGTGCACCTGCACCTCCAGTCCCGGTGCCCCCTGCACCTCCATCTACCTAACCAGCTCAGTCCTCCTCTGACAACCTCACCTAACCAGCAACACCTGGGGCTCTGATTGGGCCTCTGCCAGCCGCACCTGGGCTCAATAAAGGACCGGTGATTAGGTGAAGCTCATGTACCCTGGACTGTTTCTTTATTCAAACGTGTGTGAAGAAGTCTCTCACAGGTCTATGTTTTCTGTGTTTCTTTATTCAAACGTGTGTGAAGAAGTCTCTCACAGGTCTATATTTTCTGTGTTTCTTTAGACACCAGCAGAGTACACCTCCCTGACTGGCATCAAGTCCACAGAGAGGCGTACTACCATCGTCCATGGCCTGCGTGATGTAAGTGCTCCCTGTTTTCTTAACACCATTTTCTTAACAAAAGTCTGTGTCCAGTCGTCCAGTATTTCTGTAGGCTATGTGAGCCGCATATCAAGACCAGCATCGATTTGGTTTTCATAGTTTAAATTAATGTGTAAGTGCAAAATGGAAGGACAGACTGACAGACAGACTGACGGACTGAGAAACTCACAGACAGATAGACAGACTGACAGATAGACTAAACCTTCGATCCATTTGACACTTGACAAGTCTTGTATTGTAATTGCTATGACTACCAGTTAGACAGACAGACAGACAGACATGAATACTGTATATCTAGTGTTCATTTGCTGCTTTTCAAATGAGCTGTGAGGTGAATGTGACTGAACTGTCATTGACTGTGTTTGTAAATGCAGCTCTACCCAAAGGCAGCGGAAGCCGGGGAGGAGGAAGCCATGGCGTTCCTCACCTTAATGGAGCAGATGATGGCTGTGGACGCCAAGCTGAGAGCCACGCCCAGCGACGCTCTGCAGTCCATCTTCATCACCATGGAGGACGCCACCAGCTCTTGGTAAGTGTGTGTGTGTCAGTGTGTGTGTTGTGTGAACACTGTTAACAGACAGTGGTTAGACAGGTGTTTGAGAGATGAAGTGAAGGATGATCAATTGATGGATTGATTGATGTATTGATTGATTGTCATACTTCTTGCAGGGAACATGACAGCGCTGATGACACTGTCCTGGCTGACACCAGCACTGTTCCAGCTGACACCAGCACTGTTCCAGCTGACGAGCCTTCCTGTCCCACTGAGACAGCTGAGGAGGCGTTGACCGCTGACCCAATCACTGAGGTCAAGAAAAAAAGTAAGATTCAAGGCCAAATGTGATCTGTTCAGGTTTCTGCTTCAAATTATATGTCCTAATGTTGAGAAGGGTGCTCGAGTCGTTTGACTAAATGTCAAATTGCTTTTCTTGCAGGGTTCAGACCTTTTAAGAAGTGGAGGCGAGTTGTCTCCAGGGTGAAGGCCCTGCTGTGTTGCCTTCCCCAGGATGATGTCTGAGCTGAGGCTGCACCTCCTCAGCTCCAGGTGCACACTGCACCTCCTCAGCTCCAGGTGCCGCCCGCACCTCCTCAGCTCCAGGTGCACACTGCACCTCCTCAGCTCCAGGTGCCGCCCGCACCTCCTCAGCTCCAGGTGCTCCCTGCACCTCCTCCGCCCCAGGTGCTCCCTGCACCACCTCCTCCGCTGCAGGTGGTGCCCGCACCTCCTCAGCTCCAGGTGCTGCCTGCACCTCCTCAGCTCCAGGTGCTCCCTGCACCTCCTCAGCTGCAGGTGCACCCTGCACCTCCTCCACCCCAGGTGCTCCCTGCACCACCTCCTCCGCTGCAGGTGCCCCTCGCACTGCCAGTCCTGGTGGCCCCCGCAGCTCCAGTCCCGGTGCACCTGCACCTCCAGTCCCGGTGCCCCCTGCACCTCCATCTACCTAACCAGCTCAGTCCTCCTCTGACAACCTCACCTAACCAGCAACACCTGGGGCTCTGATTGGGCCTCTGCCAGCCGCACCTGGGCTCAATAAAGGACCGGTGATTAGGTGAAGCTCATGTACCCTGGACTGTTTCTTTATTCAAACGTGTGTGAAGAAGTCTCTCACAGGTCTATGTTTTCTGTGTTTCTTTATTCAAACGTGTGTGAAGAAGTCTCTCACAGGTCTATATTTTCTGTGTTTCTTTAGACACCAGCAGAGTACACCTCCCTGACTGGCATCAAGTCCACAGAGAGGCGTACTACCATCGTCCATGGCCTGCGTGATGTAAGTGCTCCCTGTTTTCTTAACACCATTTTCTTAACAAAAGTCTGTGTCCAGTCGTCCAGTATTTCTGTAGGCTATGTGAGCCGCATATCAAGACCAGCATCGATTTGGTTTTCAT
This sequence comes from Poromitra crassiceps, assembly GCF_964638095.1. Lineage (NCBI taxonomy): Eukaryota > Metazoa > Chordata > Actinopteri > Beryciformes > Melamphaidae > Poromitra > Poromitra crassiceps. Next base: position 51,935 of record NW_028151791.1, read on the forward strand.
AGTTTAAATTAATGTGTAAGTGCAAAATGGAAGGACAGACTGACAGACAGACTGACGGACTGAGAAACTCACAGACAGATAGACAGACTGACAGATAGACTAAACCTTCGATCCATTTGACACTTGACAAGTCTTGTATTGTAATTGCTATGACTACCAGTTAGACAGACAGACAGACAGACATGAATACTGTATATCTAGTGTTCATTTGCTGCTTTTCAAATGAGCTGTGAGGTGAATGTGACTGAACTGTCATTGACTGTGTTTGTAAATGCAGCTCTACCCAAAGGCAGCGGAAGCCGGGGAGGAGGAAGCCATGGCGTTCCTCACCTTAATGGAGCAGATGATGGCTGTGGACGCCAAGCTGAGAGCCACGCCCAGCGACGCTCTGCAGTCCATCTTCATCACCATGGAGGACGCCACCAGCTCTTGGTAAGTGTGTGTGTGTCAGTGTGTGTGTTGTGTGAACACTGTTAACAGACAGTGGTTAGACAGGTGTTTGAGAGATGAAGTGAAGGATGATCAATTGATGGATTGATTGATGTATTGATTGATTGTCATACTTCTTGCAGGGAACATGACAGCGCTGATGACACTGTCCTGGCTGACACCAGCACTGTTCCAGCTGACACCAGCACTGTTCCAGCTGACGAGCCTTCCTGTCCCACTGAGACAGCTGAGGAGGCGTTGACCGCTGACCCAATCACTGAGGTCAAGAAAAAAAGTAAGATTCAAGGCCAAATGTGATCTGTTCAGGTTTCTGCTTCAAATTATATGTCCTAATGTTGAGAAGGGTGCTCGAGTCGTTTGACTAAATGTCAAATTGCTTTTCTTGCAGGGTTCAGACCTTTTAAGAAGTGGAGGCGAGTTGTCTCCAGGGTGAAGGCCCTGCTGTGTTGCCTTCCCCAGGATGATGTCTGAGCTGAGGCTGCACCTCCTCAGCTCCAGGTGCACACTGCACCTCCTCAGCTCCAGGTGCCGCCCGCACCTCCTCAGCTCCAGGTGCACACTGCACCTCCTCAGCTCCAGGTGCCGCCCGCACCTCCTCAGCTCCAGGTGCTCCCTGCACCTCCTCCGCCCCAGGTGCTCCCTGCACCACCTCCTCCGCTGCAGGTGGTGCCCGCACCTCCTCAGCTCCAGGTGCTGCCTGCACCTCCTCAGCTCCAGGTGCTCCCTGCACCTCCTCAGCTGCAGGTGCACCCTGCACCTCCTCCACCCCAGGTGCTCCCTGCACCACCTCCTCCGCTGCAGGTGCCCCTCGCACTGCCAATCCTGGTGGCCCCCGCAGCTCCAGTCCCGGTGCACCTGCACCTCCAGTCCCGGTGCCCCCTGCACCTCCATCTACCTAACCAGCTCAGTCCTCCTCTGACAACCTCACCTAACCAGCAACACCTGGGGCTCTGATTGGGCCTCTGCCAGCCGCACCTGGGCTCAATAAAGGACCGGTGATTAGGTGAAGCTCATGTACCCTGGACTGTTTCTTTATTCAAACGTGTGTGAAGAAGTCTCTCACAGGTCTATGTTTTCTGTGTTTCTTTATTCAAACGTGTGTGAAGAAGTCTCTCACAGGTCTATGTTTTCTGTGTTTCTTTATTCAAACGTGTGTGAAGAAGTCTCTCACAGGTCTATATTTTCTGTGTTTCTTTAGACACCAGCAGAGTACACCTCCCTGACTGGCATCAAGTCCACAGAGAGGCGTACTACCATCGTCCATGGCCTGCGTGATGTAAGTGCTCCCTGTTTTCTTAACACCATTTTCTTAACAAAAGTCTGTGTCCAGTCGTCCAGTATTTCTGTAGGCTATGTGAGCCGCATATCAAGACCAGCATCGATTTGGTTTTCATAGTTTAAATTAATGTGTAAGTGCAAAATGGAAGGACAGACTGACAGACAGACTGACGGACTGAGAAACTCACAGACAGATAGACAGACTGACAGATAGACTAAACCTTCGATCCATTTGACACTTGACAAGTCTTGTATTGTAATTGCTATGACTACCAGTTAGACAGACAGACAGACAGACATGAATACTGTATATCTAGTGTTCATTTGCTGCTTTTCAAATGAGCTGTGAGGTGAATGTGACTGAACTGTCATTGACTGTGTTTGTAAATGCAGCTCTACCCAAAGGCAGCGGAAGCCGGGGAGGAGGAAGCCATGGCGTTCCTCACCTTAATGGAGCAGATGATGGCTGTGGACGCCAAGCTGAGAGCCACGCCCAGCGACGCTCTGCAGTCCATCTTCATCACCATGGAGGACGCCACCAGCTCTTGGTAAGTGTGTGTGTGTCAGTGTGTGTGTTGTGTGAACACTGTTAACAGACAGTGGTTAGACAGGTGTTTGAGAGATGAAGTGAAGGATGATCAATTGATGGATTGATTGATGTATTGATTGATTGTCATACTTCTTGCAGGGAACATGACAGCGCTGATGACACTGTCCTGGCTGACACCAGCACTGTTCCAGCTGACACCAGCACTGTTCCAGCTGACGAGCCTTCCTGTCCCACTGAGACAGCTGAGGAGGCGTTGACCGCTGACCCAATCACTGAGGTCAAGAAAAAAAGTAAGATTCAAGGCCAAATGTGATCTGTTCAGGTTTCTGCTTCAAATTATATGTCCTAATGTTGAGAAGGGTGCTCGAGTCGTTTGACTAAATGTCAAATTGCTTTTCTTGCAGGGTTCAGACCTTTTAAGAAGTGGAGGCGAGTTGTCTCCAGGGTGAAGGCCCTGCTGTGTTGCCTTCCCCAGGATGATGTCTGAGCTGAGGCTGCACCTCCTCAGCTCCAGGTGCACACTGCACCTCCTCAGCTCCAGGTGCCGCCCGCACCTCCTCAGCTCCAGGTGCACACTGCACCTCCTCAGCTCCAGGTGCCGCCCGCACCTCCTCAGCTCCAGGTGCTCCCTGCACCTCCTCCGCCCCAGGTGCTCCCTGCACCACCTCCTCCGCTGCAGGTGGTGCCCGCACCTCCTCAGCTCCAGGTGCTGCCTGCACCTCCTCAGCTCCAGGTGCTCCCTGCACCTCCTCAGCTGCAGGTGCACCCTGCACCTCCTCCACCCCAGGTGCTCCCTGCACCACCTCCTCCGCTGCAGGTGCCCCTCGCACTGCCAATCCTGGTGGCCCCCGCAGCTCCAGTCCCGGTGCACCTGCACCTCCAGTCCCGGTGCCCCCTGCACCTCCATCTACCTAACCAGCTCAGTCCTCCTCTGACAACCTCACCTAACCAGCAACACCTGGGGCTCTGATTGGGCCTCTGCCAGCCGCACCTGGGCTCAATAAAGGACCGGTGATTAGGTGAAGCTCATGTACCCTGGACTGTTTCTTTATTCAAACGTGTGTGAAGAAGTCTCTCACAGGTCTATGTTTTCTGTGTTTCTTTATTCAAACGTGTGTGAAGAAGTCTCTCACAGGTCTATGTTTTCTGTGTTTCTTTATTCAAACGTGTGTGAAGAAGTCTCTCACAGGTCTATATTTTCTGTGTTTCTTTAGACACCAGCAGAGTACACCTCCCTGACTGGCATCAAGTCCACAGAGAGGCGTACTACCATCGTCCATGGCCTGCGTGATGTAAGTGCTCCCTGTTTTCTTAACACCATTTTCTTAACAAAAGTCTGTGTCCAGTCGTCCAGTATTTCTGTAGGCTATGTGAGCCGCATATCAAGACCAGCATCGATTTGGTTTTCATAGTTTAAATTAATGTGTAAGTGCAAAATGGAAGGACAGACTGACAGACAGACTGACGGACTGAGAAACTCACAGACAGATAGACAGACTGACAGATAGACTAAACCTTCGATCCATTTGACACTTGACAAGTCTTGTATTGTAATTGCTATGACTACCAGTTAGACAGACAGACAGACAGACATGAATACTGTATATCTAGTGTTCATTTGCTGCTTTTCAAATGAGCTGTGAGGTGAATGTGACTGAACTGTCATTGACTGTGTTTGTAAATGCAGCTCTACCCAAAGGCAGCGGAAGCCGGGGAGGAGGAAGCCATGGCGTTCCTCACCTTAATGGAGCAGATGATGGCTGTGGACGCCAAGCTGAGAGCCACGCCCAGCGACGCTCTGCAGTCCATCTTCATCACCATGGAGGACGCCACCAGCTCTTGGTAAGTGTGTGTGTGTCAGTGTGTGTGTTGTGTGAACACTGTTAACAGACAGTGGTTAGACAGGTGTTTGAGAGATGAAGTGAAGGATGATCAATTGATGGATTGATTGATGTATTGATTGATTGTCATACTTCTTGCAGGGAACATGACAGCGCTGATGACACTGTCCTGGCTGACACCAGCACTGTTCCAGCTGACACCAGCACTGTTCCAGCTGACGAGCCTTCCTGTCCCACTGAGACAGCTGAGGAGGCGTTGACCGCTGACCCAATCACTGAGGTCAAGAAAAAAAGTAAGATTCAAGGCCAAATGTGATCTGTTCAGGTTTCTGCTTCAAATTATATGTCCTAATGTTGAGAAGGGTGCTCGAGTCGTTTGACTAAATGTCAAATTGCTTTTCTTGCAGGGTTCAGACCTTTTAAGAAGTGGAGGCGAGTTGTCTCCAGGGTGAAGGCCCTGCTGTGTTGCCTTCCCCAGGATGATGTCTGAGCTGAGGCTGCACCTCCTCAGCTCCAGGTGCACACTGCACCTCCTCAGCTCCAGGTGCCGCCCGCACCTCCTCAGCTCCAGGTGCACACTGCACCTCCTCAGCTCCAGGTGCCGCCCGCACCTCCTCAGCTCCAGGTGCTCCCTGCACCTCCTCCGCCCCAGGTGCTCCCTGCACCACCTCCTCCGCTGCAGGTGGTGCCCGCACCTCCTCAGCTCCAGGTGCTGCCTGCACCTCCTCAGCTCCAGGTGCTCCCTGCACCTCCTCAGCTGCAGGTGCACCCTGCACCTCCTCCACCCCAGGTGCTCCCTGCACCACCTCCTCCGCTGCAGGTGCCCCTCGCACTGCCAATCCTGGTGGCCCCCGCAGCTCCAGTCCCGGTGCACCTGCACCTCCAGTCCCGGTGCCCCCTGCACCTCCATCTACCTAACCAGCTCAGTCCTCCTCTGACAACCTCACCTAACCAGCAACACCTGGGGCTCTGATTGGGCCTCTGCCAGCCGCACCTGGGCTCAATAAAGGACCGGTGATTAGGTGAAGCTCATGTACCCTGGACTGTTTCTTTATTCAAACGTGTGTGAAGAAGTCTCTCACAGGTCTATGTTTTCTGTGTTTCTTTATTCAAACGTGTGTGAAGAAGTCTCTCACAGGTCTATGTTTTCTGTGTTTCTTTATTCAAACGTGTGTGAAGAAGTCTCTCACAGGTCTATATTTTCTGTGTTTCTTTAGACACCAGCAGAGTACACCTCCCTGACTGGCATCAAGTCCACAGAGAGGCGTACTACCATCGTCCATGGCCTGCGTGATGTAAGTGCTCCCTGTTTTCTTAACACCATTTTCTTAACAAAAGTCTGTGTCCAGTCGTCCAGTATTTCTGTAGGCTATGTGAGCCGCATATCAAGACCAGCATCGATTTGGTTTTCATAGTTTAAATTAATGTGTAAGTGCAAAATGGAAGGACAGACTGACAGACAGACTGACGGACTGAGAAACTCACAGACAGATAGACAGACTGACAGATAGACTAAACCTTCGATCCATTTGACACTTGACAAGTCTTGTATTGTAATTGCTATGACTACCAGTTAGACAGACAGACAGACAGACATGAATACTGTATATCTAGTGTTCATTTGCTGCTTTTCAAATGAGCTGTGAGGTGAATGTGACTGAACTGTCATTGACTGTGTTTGTAAATGCAGCTCTACCCAAAGGCAGCGGAAGCCGGGGAGGAGGAAGCCATGGCGTTCCTCACCTTAATGGAGCAGATGATGGCTGTGGACGCCAAGCTGAGAGCCACGCCCAGCGACGCTCTGCAGTCCATCTTCATCACCATGGAGGACGCCACCAGCTCTTGGTAAGTGTGTGTGTGTCAGTGTGTGTGTTGTGTGAACACTGTTAACAGACAGTGGTTAGACAGGTGTTTGAGAGATGAAGTGAAGGATGATCAATTGATGGATTGATTGATGTATTGATTGATTGTCATACTTCTTGCAGGGAACATGACAGCGCTGATGACACTGTCCTGGCTGACACCAGCACTGTTCCAGCTGACACCAGCACTGTTCCAGCTGACGAGCCTTCCTGTCCCACTGAGACAGCTGAGGAGGCGTTGACCGCTGACCCAATCACTGAGGTCAAGAAAAAAAGTAAGATTCAAGGCCAAATGTGATCTGTTCAGGTTTCTGCTTCAAATTATATGTCCTAATGTTGAGAAGGGTGCTCGAGTCGTTTGACTAAATGTCAAATTGCTTTTCTTGCAGGGTTCAGACCTTTTAAGAAGTGGAGGCGAGTTGTCTCCAGGGTGAAGGCCCTGCTGTGTTGCCTTCCCCAGGATGATGTCTGAGCTGAGGCTGCACCTCCTCAGCTCCAGGTGCACACTGCACCTCCTCAGCTCCAGGTGCCGCCCGCACCTCCTCAGCTCCAGGTGCACACTGCACCTCCTCAGCTCCAGGTGCCGCCCGCACCTCCTCAGCTCCAGGTGCTCCCTGCACCTCCTCCGCCCCAGGTGCTCCCTGCACCACCTCCTCCGCTGCAGGTGGTGCCCGCACCTCCTCAGCTCCAGGTGCTGCCTGCACCTCCTCAGCTCCAGGTGCTCCCTGCACCTCCTCAGCTGCAGGTGCACCCTGCACCTCCTCCACCCCAGGTGCTCCCTGCACCACCTCCTCCGCTGCAGGTGCCCCTCGCACTGCCAGTCCTGGTGGCCCCCGCAGCTCCAGTCCCGGTGCACCTGCACCTCCAGTCCCGGTGCCCCCTGCACCTCCATCTACCTAACCAGCTCAGTCCTCCTCTGACAACCTCACCTAACCAGCAACACCTGGGGCTCTGATTGGGCCTCTGCCAGCCGCACCTGGGCTCAATAAAGGACCGGTGATTAGGTGAAGCTCATGTACCCTGGACTGTTTCTTTATTCAAACGTGTGTGAAGAAGTCTCTCACAGGTCTATGTTTTCTGTGTTTCTTTATTCAAACGTGTGTGAAGAAGTCTCTCACAGGTCTATGTTTTCTGTGTTTCTTTATTCAAACGTGTGTGAAGAAGTCTCTCACAGGTCTATATTTTCTGTGTTTCTTTAGACACCAGCAGAGTACACCTCCCTGACTGGCATCAAGTCCACAGAGAGGCGTACTACCATCGTCCATGGCCTGCGTGATGTAAGTGCTCCCTGTTTTCTTAACACCATTTTCTTAACAAAAGTCTGTGTCCAGTCGTCCAGTATTTCTGTAGGCTATGTGAGCCGCATATCAAGACCAGCATCGATTTGGTTTTCATAGTTTAAATTAATGTGTAAGTGCAAAATGGAAGGACAGACTGACAGACAGACTGACGGACTGAGAAACTCACAGACAGATAGACAGACTGACAGATAGACTAAACCTTCGATCCATTTGACACTTGACAAGTCTTGTATTGTAATTGCTATGACTACCAGTTAGACAGACAGACAGACATGAATACTGTATATCTAGTGTTCATTTGCTGCTTTTCAAATGAGCTGTGAGGTGAATGTGACTGAACTGTCATTGACTGTGTTTGTAAATGCAGCTCTACCCAAAGGCAGCGGAAGCCGGGGAGGAGGAAGCCATGGCGTTCCTCACCTTAATGGAGCAGATGATGGCTGTGGACGCCAAGCTGAGAGCCACGCCCAGCGACGCTCTGCAGTCCATCTTCATCACCATGGAGGACGCCACCAGCTCTTGGTAAGTGTGTGTGTGTCAGTGTGTGTGTTGTGTGAACACTGTTAACAGACAGTGGTTAGACAGGTGTTTGAGAGATGAAGTGAAGGATGATCAATTGATGGATTGATTGATGTATTGATTGATTGTCATACTTCTTGCAGGGAACATGACAGCGCTGATGACACTGTCCTGGCTGACACCAGCACTGTTCCAGCTGACACCAGCACTGTTCCAGCTGACGAGCCTTCCTGTCCCACTGAGACAGCTGAGGAGGCGTTGACCGCTGACCCAATCACTGAGGTCAAGAAAAAAAGTAAGATTCAAGGCCAAATGTGATCTGTTCAGGTTTCTGCTTCAAATTATATGTCCTAATGTTGAGAAGGGTGCTCGAGTCGTTTGACTAAATGTCAAATTGCTTTTCTTGCAGGGTTCAGACCTTTTAAGAAGTGGAGGCGAGTTGTCTCCAGGGTGAAGGCCCTGCTGTGTTGCCTTCCCCAGGATGATGTCTGAGCTGAGGCTGCACCTCCTCAGCTCCAGGTGCACACTGCACCTCCTCAGCTCCAGGTGCCGCCCGCACCTCCTCAGCTCCAGGTGCACACTGCACCTCCTCAGCTCCAGGTGCCGCCCGCACCTCCTCAGCTCCAGGTGCTCCCTGCACCTCCTCCGCCCCAGGTGCTCCCTGCACCACCTCCTCCGCTGCAGGTGGTGCCCGCACCTCCTCAGCTCCAGGTGCTGCCTGCACCTCCTCAGCTCCAGGTGCTCCCTGCACCTCCTCAGCTGCAGGTGCACCCTGCACCTCCTCCACCCCAGGTGCTCCCTGCACCACCTCCTCCGCTGCAGGTGCCCCTCGCACTGCCAGTCCTGGTGGCCCCCGCAGCTCCAGTCCCGGTGCACCTGCACCTCCAGTCCCGGTGCCCCCTGCACCTCCATCTACCTAACCAGCTCAGTCCTCCTCTGACAACCTCACCTAACCAGCAACACCTGGGGCTCTGATTGGGCCTCTGCCAGCCGCACCTGGGCTCAATAAAGGACCGGTGATTAGGTGAAGCTCATGTACCCTGGACTGTTTCTTTATTCAAACGTGTGTGAAGAAGTCTCTCACAGGTCTATGTTTTCTGTGTTTCTTTATTCAAACGTGTGTGAAGAAGTCTCTCACAGGTCTATATTTTCTGTGTTTCTTTAGACACCAGCAGAGTACACCTCCCTGACTGGCATCAAGTCCACAGAGAGGCGTACTACCATCGTCCATGGCCTGCGTGATGTAAGTGCTCCCTGTTTTCTTAACACCATTTTCTTAACAAAAGTCTGTGTCCAGTTGTCCAGTATTTCTGTAGGCTATGTGAGCCGCATATCAAGACCAGCATCGATTTGGTTTTCATAGTTTAAATTAATGTGTAAGTGCAAAATGGAAGGACAGACTGACAGACAGACTGACGGACTGAGAAACTCACAGACAGATAGACAGACTGACAGATAGACTAAACCTTCGATCCATTTGACACTTGACAAGTCTTGTATTGTAATTGCTATGACTACCAGTTAGACAGACAGACAGACATGAATACTGTATATCTAGTGTTCATTTGCTGCTTTTCAAATGAGCTGTGAGGTGAATGTGACTGAACTGTCATTGACTGTGTTTGTAAATGCAGCTCTACCCAAAGGCAGCGGAAGCCGGGGAGGAGGAAGCCATGGCGTTCCTCACCTTAATGGAGCAGATGATGGCTGTGGACGCCAAGCTGAGAGCCACGCCCAGCGACGCTCTGCAGTCCATCTTCATCACCATGGAGGACGCCACCAGCTCTTGGTAAGTGTGTGTGTGTCAGTGTGTGTGTTGTGTGAACACTGTTAACAGACAGTGGTTAGACAGGTGTTTGAGAGATGAAGTGAAGGATGATCAATTGATGGATTGATTGATGTATTGATTGATTGTCATACTTCTTGCAGGGAACATGACAGCGCTGATGACACTGTCCTGGCTGACACCAGCACTGTTCCAGCTGACACCAGCACTGTTCCAGCTGACGAGCCTTCCTGTCCCACTGAGACAGCTGAGGAGGCGTTGACCGCTGACCCAATCACTGAGGTCAAGAAAAAAAGTAAGATTCAAGGCCAAATGTGATCTGTTCAGGTTTCTGCTTCAAATTATATGTCCTAATGTTGAGAAGGGTGCTCGAGTCGTTTGACTAAATGTCAAATTGCTTTTCTTGCAGGGTTCAGACCTTTTAAGAAGTGGAGGCGAGTTGTCTCCAGGGTGAAGGCCCTGCTGTGTTGCCTTCCCCAGGATGATGTCTGAGCTGAGGCTGCACCTCCTCAGCTCCAGGTGCACACTGCACCTCCTCAGCTCCAGGTGCCGCCCGCACCTCCTCAGCTCCAGGTGCACACTGCACCTCCTCAGCTCCAGGTGCCGCCCGCACCTCCTCAGCTCCAGGTGCTCCCTGCACCTCCTCCGCCCCAGGTGCTCCCTGCACCACCTCCTCCGCTGCAGGTGGTGCCCGCACCTCCTCAGCTCCAGGTGCTGCCTGCACCTCCTCAGCTCCAGGTGCTCCCTGCACCTCCTCAGCTGCAGGTGCACCCTGCACCTCCTCCACCCCAGGTGCTCCCTGCACCACCTCCTCCGCTGCAGGTGCCCCTCGCACTGCCAGTCCTGGTGGCCCCCGCAGCTCCAGTCCCGGTGCACCTGCACCTCCAGTCCCGGTGCCCCCTGCACCTCCATCTACCTAACCAGCTCAGTCCTCCTCTGACAACCTCACCTAACCAGCAACACCTGGGGCTCTGATTGGGCCTCTGCCAGCCGCACCTGGGCTCAATAAAGGACCGGTGATTAGGTGAAGCTCATGTACCCTGGACTGTTTCTTTATTCAAACGTGTGTGAAGAAGTCTCTCACAGGTCTATGTTTTCTGTGTTTCTTTATTCAAACGTGTGTGAAGAAGTCTCTCACAGGTCTATATTTTCTGTGTTTCTTTAGACACCAGCAGAGTACACCTCCCTGACTGGCATCAAGTCCACAGAGAGGCGTACTACCATCGTCCATGGCCTGCGTGATGTAAGTGCTCCCTGTTTTCTTAACACCATTTTCTTAACAAAAGTCTGTGTCCAGTTGTCCAGTATTTCTGTAGGCTATGTGAGCCGCATATCAAGACCAGCATCGATTTGGTTTTCATAGTTTAAATTAATGTGTAAGTGCAAAATGGAAGGACAGACTGACAGACAGACTGACGGACTGAGAAACTCACAGACAGATAGACAGACTGACAGATAGACTAAACCTTCGATCCATTTGACACTTGACAAGTCTTGTATTGTAATTGCTATGACTACCAGTTAGACATACAGACAGACAGACATGAATACTGTATATCTAGTGTTCATTTGCTGCTTTTCAAATGAGCTGTGAGGTGAATGTGACTGAACTGTCATTGACTGTGTTTGTAAATGCAGCTCTACCCAAAGGCAGCGGAAGCCGGGGAGGAGGAAGCCATGGCGTTCCTCACCTTAATGGAGCAGATGATGGCTGTGGACGCCAAGCTGAGAGCCACGCCCAGCGACGCTCTGCAGTCCATCTTCATCACCATGGAGGACGCCACCAGCTCTTGGTAAGTGTGTGTGTGTCAGTGTGTGTGTTGTGTGAACACTGTTAACAGACAGTGGTTAGACAGGTGTTTGAGAGATGAAGTGAAGGATGATCAATTGATGGATTGATTGATGTATTGATTGATTGTCATACTTCTTGCAGGGAACATGACAGCGCTGATGACACTGTCCTGGCTGACACCAGCACTGTTCCAGCTGACACCAGCACTGTTCCAGCTGACGAGCCTTCCTGTCCCACTGAGACAGCTGAGGAGGCGTTGACCGCTGACCCAATCACTGAGGTCAAGAAAAAAAGTAAGATTCAAGGCCAAATGTGATCTGTTCAGGTTTCTGCTTCAAATTATATGTCCTAATGTTGAGAAGGGTGCTCGAGTCGTTTGACTAAATGTCAAATTGCTTTTCTTGCAGGGTTCAGACCTTTTAAGAAGTGGAGGCGAGTTGTCTCCAGGGTGAAGGCCCTGCTGTGTTGCCTTCCCCAGGATGATGTCTGAGCTGAGGCTGCACCTCCTCAGCTCCAGGTGCACACTGCACCTCCTCAGCTCCAGGTGCCGCCCGCACCTCCTCAGCTCCAGGTGCACACTGCACCTCCTCAGCTCCAGGTGCCGCCCGCACCTCCTCAGCTCCAGGTGCTCCCTGCACCTCCTCCGCCCCAGGTGCTCCCTGCACCACCTCCTCCGCTGCAGGTGGTGCCCGCACCTCCTCAGCTCCAGGTGCTGCCTGCACCTCCTCAGCTCCAGGTGCTCCCTGCACCTCCTCAGCTGCAGGTGCACCCTGCACCTCCTCCACCCCAGGTGCTCCCTGCACCACCTCCTCCGCTGCAGGTGCCCCTCGCACTGCCAGTCCTGGTGGCCCCCGCAGCTCCAGTCCCGGTGCACCTGCACCTCCAGTCCCGGTGCCCCCTGCACCTCCATCTACCTAACCAGCTCAGTCCTCCTCTGACAACCTCACCTAACCAGCAACACCTGGGGCTCTGATTGGGCCTCTGCCAGCCGCACCTGGGCTCAATAAAGGACCGGTGATTAGGTGAAGCTCATGTACCCTGGACTGTTTCTTTATTCAAACGTGTGTGAAGAAGTCTCTCACAGGTCTATGTTTTCTGTGTTTCTTTATTCAAACGTGTGTGAAGAAGTCTCTCACAGGTCTATGTTTTCTGTGTTTCTTTATTCAAACGTGTGTGAAGAAGTCTCTCACAGGTCTATATTTTCTGTGTTTCTTTAGACACCAGCAGAGTACACCTCCCTGACTGGCATCAAGTCCACAGAGAGGCGTACTACCATCGTCCATGGCCTGCGTGATGTAAGTGCTCCCTGTTTTCTTAACACCATTTTCTTAACAAAAGTCTGTGTCCAGTCGTCCAGTATTTCTGTAGGCTATGTGAGCCGCATATCAAGACCAGCATCGATTTGGTTTTCATAGTTTAAATTAATGTGTAAGTGCAAAATGGAAGGACAGACTGACAGACAGACTGACGGACTGAGAAACTCACAGACAGATAGACAGACTGACAGATAGACTAAACCTTCGATCCATTTGACACTTGACAAGTCTTGTATTGTAATTGCTATGACTACCAGTTAGACAGACAGACAGACATGAATACTGTATATCTAGTGTTCATTTGCTGCTTTTCAAATGAGCTGTGAGGTGAATGTGACTGAACTGTCATTGACTGTGTTTGTAAATGCAGCTCTACCCAAAGGCAGCGGAAGCCGGGGAGGAGGAAGCCATGGCGTTCCTCACCTTAATGGAGCAGATGATGGCTGTGGACGCCAAGCTGAGAGCCACGCCCAGCGACGCTCTGCAGTCCATCTTCATCACCATGGAGGACGCCACCAGCTCTTGGTAAGTGTGTGTGTGTCAGTGTGTGTGTTGTGTGAACACTGTTAACAGACAGTGGTTAGACAGGTGTTTGAGAGATGAAGTGAAGGATGATCAATTGATGGATTGATTGATGTATTGATTGATTGTCATACTTCTTGCAGGGAACATGACAGCGCTGATGACACTGTCCTGGCTGACACCAGCACTGTTCCAGCTGACACCAGCACTGTTCCAGCTGACGAGCCTTCCTGTCCCACTGAGACAGCTGAGGAGGCGTTGACCGCTGACCCAATCACTGAGGTCAAGAAAAAAAGTAAGATTCAAGGCCAAATGTGATCTGTTCAGGTTTCTGCTTCAAATTATATGTCCTAATGTTGAGAAGGGTGCTCGAGTCGTTTGACTAAATGTCAAATTGCTTTTCTTGCAGGGTTCAGACCTTTTAAGAAGTGGAGGCGAGTTGTCTCCAGGGTGAAGGCCCTGCTGTGTTGCCTTCCCCAGGATGATGTCTGAGCTGAGGCTGCACCTCCTCAGCTCCAGGTGCACACTGCACCTCCTCAGCTCCAGGTGCCGCCCGCACCTCCTCAGCTCCAGGTGCACACTGCACCTCCTCAGCTCCAGGTGCCGCCCGCACCTCCTCAGCTCCAGGTGCTCCCTGCACCTCCTCCGCCCCAGGTGCTCCCTGCACCACCTCCTCCGCTGCAGGTGGTGCCCGCACCTCCTCAGCTCCAGGTGCTGCCTGCACCTCCTCAGCTCCAGGTGCTCCCTGCACCTCCTCAGCTGCAGGTGCACCCTGCACCTCCTCCACCCCAGGTGCTCCCTGCACCACCTCCTCCGCTGCAGGTGCCCCTCGCACTGCCAGTCCTGGTGGCCCCCGCAGCTCCAGTCCCGGTGCACCTGCACCTCCAGTCCCGGTGCCCCCTGCACCTCCATCTACCTAACCAGCTCAGTCCTCCTCTGACAACCTCACCTAACCAGCAACACCTGGGGCTCTGATTGGGCCTCTGCCAGCCGCACCTGGGCTCAATAAAGGACCGGTGATTAGGTGAAGCTCATGTACCCTGGACTGTTTCTTTATTCAAACGTGTGTGAAGAAGTCTCTCACAGGTCTATGTTTTCTGTGTTTCTTTATTCAAACGTGTGTGAAGAAGTCTCTCACAGGTCTATATTTTCTGTGTTTCTTTAGACACCAGCAGAGTACACCTCCCTGACTGGCATCAAGTCCACAGAGAGGCGTACTACCATCGTCCATGGCCTGCGTGATGTAAGTGCTCCCTGTTTTCTTAACACCATTTTCTTAACAAAAGTCTGTGTCCAGTTGTCCAGTATTTCTGTAGGCTATGTGAGCCGCATATCAAGACCAGCATCGATTTGGTTTTCATAGTTTAAATTAATGTGTAAGTGCAAAATGGAAGGACAGACTGACAGACAGACTGACGGACTGAGAAACTCACAGACAGATAGACAGACTGACAGATAGACTAAACCTTCGATCCATTTGACACTTGACAAGTCTTGTATTGTAATTGCTATGACTACCAGTTAGACATACAGACAGACAGACATGAATACTGTATATCTAGTGTTCATTTGCTGCTTTTCAAATGAGCTGTGAGGTGAATGTGACTGAACTGTCATTGACTGTGTTTGTAAATGCAGCTCTACCCAAAGGCAGCGGAAGCCGGGGAGGAGGAAGCCATGGCGTTCCTCACCTTAATGGAGCAGATGATGGCTGTGGACGCCAAGCTGAGAGCCACGCCCAGCGACGCTCTGCAGTCCATCTTCATCACCATGGAGGACGCCACCAGCTCTTGGTAAGTGTGTGTGTGTCAGTGTGTGTGTTGTGTGAACACTGTTAACAGACAGTGGTTAGACAGGTGTTTGAGAGATGAAGTGAAGGATGATCAATTGATGGATTGATTGATGTATTGATTGATTGTCATACTTCTTGCAGGGAACATGACAGCGCTGATGACACTGTCCTGGCTGACACCAGCACTGTTCCAGCTGACACCAGCACTGTTCCAGCTGACGAGCCTTCCTGTCCCACTGAGACAGCTGAGGAGGCGTTGACCGCTGACCCAATCACTGAGGTCAAGAAAAAAAGTAAGATTCAAGGCCAAATGTGATCTGTTCAGGTTTCTGCTTCAAATTATATGTCCTAATGTTGAGAAGGGTGCTCGAGTCGTTTGACTAAATGTCAAATTGCTTTTCTTGCAGGGTTCAGACCTTTTAAGAAGTGGAGGCGAGTTGTCTCCAGGGTGAAGGCCCTGCTGTGTTGCCTTCCCCAGGATGATGTCTGAGCTGAGGCTGCACCTCCTCAGCTCCAGGTGCACACTGCACCTCCTCAGCTCCAGGTGCCGCCCGCACCTCCTCAGCTCCAGGTGCACACTGCACCTCCTCAGCTCCAGGTGCCGCCCGCACCTCCTCAGCTCCAGGTGCTCCCTGCACCTCCTCCGCCCCAGGTGCTCCCTGCACCACCTCCTCCGCTGCAGGTGGTGCCCGCACCTCCTCAGCTCCAGGTGCTGCCTGCACCTCCTCAGCTCCAGGTGCTCCCTGCACCTCCTCAGCTGCAGGTGCACCCTGCACCTCCTCCACCCCAGGTGCTCCCTGCACCACCTCCTCCGCTGCAGGTGCCCCTCGCACTGCCAATCCTGGTGGCCCCCGCAGCTCCAGTCCCGGTGCACCTGCACCTCCAGTCCCGGTGCCCCCTGCACCTCCATCTACCTAACCAGCTCAGTCCTCCTCTGACAACCTCACCTAACCAGCAACACCTGGGGCTCTGATTGGGCCTCTGCCAGCCGCACCTGGGCTCAATAAAGGACCGGTGATTAGGTGAAGCTCATGTACCCTGGACTGTTTCTTTATTCAAACGTGTGTGAAGAAGTCTCTCACAGGTCTATGTTTTCTGTGTTTCTTTATTCAAACGTGTGTGAAGAAGTCTCTCACAGGTCTATGTTTTCTGTGTTTCTTTATTCAAACGTGTGTGAAGAAGTCTCTCACAGGTCTATATTTTCTGTGTTTCTTTAGACACCAGCAGAGTACACCTCCCTGACTGGCATCAAGTCCACAGAGAGGCGTACTACCATCGTCCATGGCCTGCGTGATGTAAGTGCTCCCTGTTTTCTTAACACCATTTTCTTAACAAAAGTCTGTGTCCAGTCGTCCAGTATTTCTGTAGGCTATGTGAGCCGCATATCAAGACCAGCATCGATTTGGTTTTCATAGTTTAAATTAATGTGTAAGTGCAAAATGGAAGGACAGACTGACAGACAGACTGACGGACTGAGAAACTCACAGACAGATAGACAGACTGACAGATAGACTAAACCTTCGATCCATTTGACACTTGACAAGTCTTGTATTGTAATTGCTATGACTACCAGTTAGACAGACAGACAGACAGACATGAATACTGTATATCTAGTGTTCATTTGCTGCTTTTCAAATGAGCTGTGAGGTGAATGTGACTGAACTGTCATTGACTGTGTTTGTAAATGCAGCTCTACCCAAAGGCAGCGGAAGCCGGGGAGGAGGAAGCCATGGCGTTCCTCACCTTAATGGAGCAGATGATGGCTGTGGACGCCAAGCTGAGAGCCACGCCCAGCGACGCTCTGCAGTCCATCTTCATCACCATGGAGGACGCCACCAGCTCTTGGTAAGTGTGTGTGTGTCAGTGTGTGTGTTGTGTGAACACTGTTAACAGACAGTGGTTAGACAGGTGTTTGAGAGATGAAGTGAAGGATGATCAATTGATGGATTGATTGATGTATTGATTGATTGTCATACTTCTTGCAGGGAACATGACAGCGCTGATGACACTGTCCTGGCTGACACCAGCACTGTTCCAGCTGACACCAGCACTGTTCCAGCTGACGAGCCTTCCTGTCCCACTGAGACAGCTGAGGAGGCGTTGACCGCTGACCCAATCACTGAGGTCAAGAAAAAAAGTAAGATTCAAGGCCAAATGTGATCTGTTCAGGTTTCTGCTTCAAATTATATGTCCTAATGTTGAGAAGGGTGCTCGAGTCGTTTGACTAAATGTCAAATTGCTTTTCTTGCAGGGTTCAGACCTTTTAAGAAGTGGAGGCGAGTTGTCTCCAGGGTGAAGGCCCTGCTGTGTTGCCTTCCCCAGGATGATGTCTGAGCTGAGGCTGCACCTCCTCAGCTCCAGGTGCACACTGCACCTCCTCAGCTCCAGGTGCCGCCCGCACCTCCTCAGCTCCAGGTGCACACTGCACCTCCTCAGCTCCAGGTGCCGCCCGCACCTCCTCAGCTCCAGGTGCTCCCTGCACCTCCTCCGCCCCAGGTGCTCCCTGCACCACCTCCTCCGCTGCAGGTGGTGCCCGCACCTCCTCAGCTCCAGGTGCTGCCTGCACCTCCTCAGCTCCAGGTGCTCCCTGCACCTCCTCAGCTGCAGGTGCACCCTGCACCTCCTCCACCCCAGGTGCTCCCTGCACCACCTCCTCCGCTGCAGGTGCCCCTCGCACTGCCAGTCCTGGTGGCCCCCGCAGCTCCAGTCCCGGTGCACCTGCACCTCCAGTCCCGGTGCCCCCTGCACCTCCATCTACCTAACCAGCTCAGTCCTCCTCTGACAACCTCACCTAACCAGCAACACCTGGGGCTCTGATTGGGCCTCTGCCAGCCGCACCTGGGCTCAATAAAGGACCGGTGATTAGGTGAAGCTCATGTACCCTGGACTGTTTCTTTATTCAAACGTGTGTGAAGAAGTCTCTCACAGGTCTATGTTTTCTGTGTTTCTTTATTCAAACGTGTGTGAAGAAGTCTCTCACAGGTCTATGTTTTCTGTGTTTCTTTAGACACCAGCAGAGTACACCTCCCTGACTGGCATCAAGTCCACAGAGAGGCGTACTACCATCGTCCATGGCCTGCGTGATGTAAGTGCTCCCTGTTTTCTTAACACCATTTTCTTAACAAAAGTCTGTGTCCAGTCGTCCAGTATTTCTGTAGGCTATGTGAGCCGCATATCAAGACCAGCATCGATTTGGTTTTCATAGTTTAAATTAATGTGTAAGTGCAAAATGGAAGGACAGACTGACAGACAGACTGACGGACTGAGAAACTCACAGACAGATAGACAGACTGACAGATAGACTAAACCTTCGATCCATTTGACACTTGACAAGTCTTGTATTGTAATTGCTATGACTACCAGTTAGACAGACAGACAGACAGACATGAATACTGTATATCTAGTGTTCATTTGCTGCTTTTCAAATGAGCTGTGAGGTGAATGTGACTGAACTGTCATTGACTGTGTTTGTAAATGCAGCTCTACCCAAAGGCAGCGGAAGCCGGGGAGGAGGAAGCCATGGCGTTCCTCACCTTAATGGAGCAGATGATGGCTGTGGACGCCAAGCTGAGAGCCACGCCCAGCGACGCTCTGCAGTCCATCTTCATCACCATGGAGGACGCCACCAGCTCTTGGTAAGTGTGTGTGTGTCAGTGTGTGTGTTGTGTGAACACTGTTAACAGACAGTGGTTAGACAGGTGTTTGAGAGATGAAGTGAAGGATGATCAATTGATGGATTGATTGATGTATTGATTGATTGTCATACTTCTTGCAGGGAACATGACAGCGCTGATGACACTGTCCTGGCTGACACCAGCACTGTTCCAGCTGACACCAGCACTGTTCCAGCTGACGAGCCTTCCTGTCCCACTGAGACAGCTGAGGAGGCGTTGACCGCTGACCCAATCACTGAGGTCAAGAAAAAAAGTAAGATTCAAGGCCAAATGTGATCTGTTCAGGTTTCTGCTTCAAATTATATGTCCTAATGTTGAGAAGGGTGCTCGAGTCGTTTGACTAAATGTCAAATTGCTTTTCTTGCAGGGTTCAGACCTTTTAAGAAGTGGAGGCGAGTTGTCTCCAGGGTGAAGGCCCTGCTGTGTTGCCTTCCCCAGGATGATGTCTGAGCTGAGGCTGCACCTCCTCAGCTCCAGGTGCACACTGCACCTCCTCAGCTCCAGGTGCCGCCCGCACCTCCTCAGCTCCAGGTGCACACTGCACCTCCTCAGCTCCAGGTGCCGCCCGCACCTCCTCAGCTCCAGGTGCTCCCTGCACCTCCTCCGCCCCAGGTGCTCCCTGCACCACCTCCTCCGCTGCAGGTGGTGCCCGCACCTCCTCAGCTCCAGGTGCTGCCTGCACCTCCTCAGCTCCAGGTGCTCCCTGCACCTCCTCAGCTGCAGGTGCACCCTGCACCTCCTCCACCCCAGGTGCTCCCTGCACCACCTCCTCCGCTGCAGGTGCCCCTCGCACTGCCAGTCCTGGTGGCCCCCGCAGCTCCAGTCCCGGTGCACCTGCACCTCCAGTCCCGGTGCCCCCTGCACCTCCATCTACCTAACCAGCTCAGTCCTCCTCTGACAACCTCACCTAACCAGCAACACCTGGGGCTCTGATTGGGCCTCTGCCAGCCGCACCTGGGCTCAATAAAGGACCGGTGATTAGGTGAAGCTCATGTACCCTGGACTGTTTCTTTATTCAAACGTGTGTGAAGAAGTCTCTCACAGGTCTATGTTTTCTGTGTTTCTTTATTCAAACGTGTGTGAAGAAGTCTCTCACAGGTCTATGTTTTCTGTGTTTCTTTAGACACCAGCAGAGTACACCTCCCTGACTGGCATCAAGTCCACAGAGAGGCGTACTACCATCGTCCATGGCCTGCGTGATGTAAGTGCTCCCTGTTTTCTTAACACCATTTTCTTAACAAAAGTCTGTGTCCAGTCGTCCAGTATTTCTGTAGGCTATGTGAGCCGCATATCAAGACCAGCATCGATTTGGTTTTCATAGTTTAAATTAATGTGTAAGTGCAAAATGGAAGGACAGACTGACAGACAGACTGACGGACTGAGAAACTCACAGACAGATAGACAGACTGACAGATAGACTAAACCTTCGATCCATTTGACACTTGACAAGTCTTGTATTGTAATTGCTATGACTACCAGTTAGACAGACAGACAGACAGACATGAATACTGTATATCTAGTGTTCATTTGCTGCTTTTCAAATGAGCTGTGAGGTGAATGTGACTGAACTGTCATTGACTGTGTTTGTAAATGCAGCTCTACCCAAAGGCAGCGGAAGCCGGGGAGGAGGAAGCCATGGCGTTCCTCACCTTAATGGAGCAGATGATGGCTGTGGACGCCAAGCTGAGAGCCACGCCCAGCGACGCTCTGCAGTCCATCTTCATCACCATGGAGGACGCCACCAGCTCTTGGTAAGTGTGTGTGTGTCAGTGTGTGTGTTGTGTGAACACTGTTAACAGACAGTGGTTAGACAGGTGTTTGAGAGATGAAGTGAAGGATGATCAATTGATGGATTGATTGATGTATTGATTGATTGTCATACTTCTTGCAGGGAACATGACAGCGCTGATGACACTGTCCTGGCTGACACCAGCACTGTTCCAGCTGACACCAGCACTGTTCCAGCTGACGAGCCTTCCTGTCCCACTGAGACAGCTGAGGAGGCGTTGACCGCTGACCCAATCACTGAGGTCAAGAAAAAAAGTAAGATTCAAGGCCAAATGTGATCTGTTCAGGTTTCTGCTTCAAATTATATGTCCTAATGTTGAGAAGGGTGCTCGAGTCGTTTGACTAAATGTCAAATTGCTTTTCTTGCAGGGTTCAGACCTTTTAAGAAGTGGAGGCGAGTTGTCTCCAGGGTGAAGGCCCTGCTGTGTTGCCTTCCCCAGGATGATGTCTGAGCTGAGGCTGCACCTCCTCAGCTCCAGGTGCACACTGCACCTCCTCAGCTCCAGGTGCCGCCCGCACCTCCTCAGCTCCAGGTGCACACTGCACCTCCTCAGCTCCAGGTGCCGCCCGCACCTCCTCAGCTCCAGGTGCTCCCTGCACCTCCTCCGCCCCAGGTGCTCCCTGCACCACCTCCTCCGCTGCAGGTGGTGCCCGCACCTCCTCAGCTCCAGGTGCTGCCTGCACCTCCTCAGCTCCAGGTGCTCCCTGCACCTCCTCAGCTGCAGGTGCACCCTGCACCTCCTCCACCCCAGGTGCTCCCTGCACCACCTCCTCCGCTGCAGGTGCCCCTCGCACTGCCAGTCCTGGTGGCCCCCGCAGCTCCAGTCCCGGTGCACCTGCACCTCCAGTCCCGGTGCCCCCTGCACCTCCATCTACCTAACCAGCTCAGTCCTCCTCTGACAACCTCACCTAACCAGCAACACCTGGGGCTCTGATTGGGCCTCTGCCAGCCGCACCTGGGCTCAATAAAGGACCGGTGATTAGGTGAAGCTCATGTACCCTGGACTGTTTCTTTATTCAAACGTGTGTGAAGAAGTCTCTCACAGGTCTATGTTTTCTGTGTTTCTTTATTCAAACGTGTGTGAAGAAGTCTCTCACAGGTCTATGTTTTCTGTGTTTCTTTAGACACCAGCAGAGTACACCTCCCTGACTGGCATCAAGTCCACAGAGAGGCGTACTACCATCGTCCATGGCCTGCGTGATGTAAGTGCTCCCTGTTTTCTTAACACCATTTTCTTAACAAAAGTCTGTGTCCAGTCGTCCAGTATTTCTGTAGGCTATGTGAGCCGCATATCAAGACCAGCATCGATTTGGTTTTCATAGTTTAAATTAATGTGTAAGTGCAAAATGGAAGGACAGACTGACAGACAGACTGACGGACTGAGAAACTCACAGACAGATAGACAGACTGACAGATAGACTAAACCTTCGATCCATTTGACACTTGACAAGTCTTGTATTGTAATTGCTATGACTACCAGTTAGACAGACAGACAGACAGACATGAATACTGTATATCTAGTGTTCATTTGCTGCTTTTCAAATGAGCTGTGAGGTGAATGTGACTGAACTGTCATTGACTGTGTTTGTAAATGCAGCTCTACCCAAAGGCAGCGGAAGCCGGGGAGGAGGAAGCCATGGCGTTCCTCACCTTAATGGAGCAGATGATGGCTGTGGACGCCAAGCTGAGAGCCACGCCCAGCGACGCTCTGCAGTCCATCTTCATCACCATGGAGGACGCCACCAGCTCTTGGTAAGTGTGTGTGTGTCAGTGTGTGTGTTGTGTGAACACTGTTAACAGACAGTGGTTAGACAGGTGTTTGAGAGATGAAGTGAAGGATGATCAATTGATGGATTGATTGATGTATTGATTGATTGTCATACTTCTTGCAGGGAACATGACAGCGCTGATGACACTGTCCTGGCTGACACCAGCACTGTTCCAGCTGACACCAGCACTGTTCCAGCTGACGAGCCTTCCTGTCCCACTGAGACAGCTGAGGAGGCGTTGACCGCTGACCCAATCACTGAGGTCAAGAAAAAAAGTAAGATTCAAGGCCAAATGTGATCTGTTCAGGTTTCTGCTTCAAATTATATGTCCTAATGTTGAGAAGGGTGCTCGAGTCGTTTGACTAAATGTCAAATTGCTTTTCTTGCAGGGTTCAGACCTTTTAAGAAGTGGAGGCGAGTTGTCTCCAGGGTGAAGGCCCTGCTGTGTTGCCTTCCCCAGGATGATGTCTGAGCTGAGGCTGCACCTCCTCAGCTCCAGGTGCACACTGCACCTCCTCAGCTCCAGGTGCCGCCCGCACCTCCTCAGCTCCAGGTGCACACTGCACCTCCTCAGCTCCAGGTGCCGCCCGCACCTCCTCAGCTCCAGGTGCTCCCTGCACCTCCTCCGCCCCAGGTGCTCCCTGCACCACCTCCTCCGCTGCAGGTGGTGCCCGCACCTCCTCAGCTCCAGGTGCTGCCTGCACCTCCTCAGCTCCAGGTGCTCCCTGCACCTCCTCAGCTGCAGGTGCACCCTGCACCTCCTCCACCCCAGGTGCTCCCTGCACCACCTCCTCCGCTGCAGGTGCCCCTCGCACTGCCAGTCCTGGTGGCCCCCGCAGCTCCAGTCCCGGTGCACCTGCACCTCCAGTCCCGGTGCCCCCTGCACCTCCATCTACCTAACCAGCTCAGTCCTCCTCTGACAACCTCACCTAACCAGCAACACCTGGGGCTCTGATTGGGCCTCTGCCAGCCGCACCTGGGCTCAATAAAGGACCGGTGATTAGGTGAAGCTCATGTACCCTGGACTGTTTCTTTATTCAAACGTGTGTGAAGAAGTCTCTCACAGGTCTATGTTTTCTGTGTTTCTTTATTCAAACGTGTGTGAAGAAGTCTCTCACAGGTCTATATTTTCTGTGTTTCTTTAGACACCAGCAGAGTACACCTCCCTGACTGGCATCAAGTCCACAGAGAGGCGTACTACCATCGTCCATGGCCTGCGTGATGTAAGTGCTCCCTGTTTTCTTAACACCATTTTCTTAACAAAAGTCTGTGTCCAGTCGTCCAGTATTTCTGTAGGCTATGTGAGCCGCATATCAAGACCAGCATCGATTTGGTTTTCATAGTTTAAATTAATGTGTAAGTGCAAAATGGAAGGACAGACTGACAGACAGACTGACGGACTGAGAAACTCACAGACAGATAGACAGACTGACAGATAGACTAAACCTTCGATCCATTTGACACTTGACAAGTCTTGTATTGTAATTGCTATGACTACCAGTTAGACAGACAGACAGACATGAATACTGTATATCTAGTGTTCATTTGCTGCTTTTCAAATGAGCTGTGAGGTGAATGTGACTGAACTGTCATTGACTGTGTTTGTAAATGCAGCTCTACCCAAAGGCAGCGGAAGCCGGGGAGGAGGAAGCCATGGCGTTCCTCACCTTAATGGAGCAGATGATGGCTGTGGACGCCAAGCTGAGAGCCACGCCCAGCGACGCTCTGCAGTCCATCTTCATCACCATGGAGGACGCCACCAGCTCTTGGTAAGTGTGTGTGTGTCAGTGTGTGTGTTGTGTGAACACTGTTAACAGACAGTGGTTAGACAGGTGTTTGAGAGATGAAGTGAAGGATGATCAATTGATGGATTGATTGATGTATTGATTGATTGTCATACTTCTTGCAGGGAACATGACAGCGCTGATGACACTGTCCTGGCTGACACCAGCACTGTTCCAGCTGACACCAGCACTGTTCCAGCTGACGAGCCTTCCTGTCCCACTGAGACAGCTGAGGAGGCGTTGACCGCTGACCCAATCACTGAGGTCAAGAAAAAAAGTAAGATTCAAGGCCAAATGTGATCTGTTCAGGTTTCTGCTTCAAATTATATGTCCTAATGTTGAGAAGGGTGCTCGAGTCGTTTGACTAAATGTCAAATTGCTTTTCTTGCAGGGTTCAGACCTTTTAAGAAGTGGAGGCGAGTTGTCTCCAGGGTGAAGGCCCTGCTGTGTTGCCTTCCCCAGGATGATGTCTGAGCTGAGGCTGCACCTCCTCAGCTCCAGGTGCACACTGCACCTCCTCAGCTCCAGGTGCCGCCCGCACCTCCTCAGCTCCAGGTGCACACTGCACCTCCTCAGCTCCAGGTGCCACCCGCACCTCCTCAGCTCCAGGTGCTCCCTGCACCTCCTCCGCCCCAGGTGCTCCCTGCACCACCTCCTCCGCTGCAGGTGGTGCCCGCACCTCCTCAGCTCCAGGTGCTGCCTGCACCTCCTCAGCTCCAGGTGCTCCCTGCACCTCCTCAGCTGCAGGTGCACCCTGCACCTCCTCCACCCCAGGTGCTCCCTGCACCACCTCCTCCGCTGCAGGTGCCCCTCGCACTGCCAGTCCTGGTGGCCCCCGCAGCTCCAGTCCCGGTGCACCTGCACCTCCAGTCCCGGTGCCCCCTGCACCTCCATCTACCTAACCAGCTCAGTCCTCCTCTGACAACCTCACCTAACCAGCAACACCTGGGGCTCTGATTGGGCCTCTGCCAGCCGCACCTGGGCTCAATAAAGGACCGGTGATTAGGTGAAGCTCATGTACCCTGGACTGTTTCTTTATTCAAACGTGTGTGAAGAAGTCTCTCACAGGTCTATGTTTTCTGTGTTTCTTTATTCAAACGTGTGTGAAGAAGTCTCTCACAGGTCTATATTTTCTGTGTTTCTTTAGACACCAGCAGAGTACACCTCCCTGACTGGCATCAAGTCCACAGAGAGGCGTACTACCATCGTCCATGGCCTGCGTGATGTAAGTGCTCCCTGTTTTCTTAACACCATTTTCTTAACAAAAGTCTGTGTCCAGTCGTCCAGTATTTCTGTAGGCTATGTGAGCCGCATATCAAGACCAGCATCGATTTGGTTTTCATAGTTTAAATTAATGTGTAAGTGCAAAATGGAAGGACAGACTGACAGACAGACTGACGGACTGAGAAACTCACAGACAGATAGACAGACTGACAGATAGACTAAACCTTCGATCCATTTGACACTTGACAAGTCTTGTATTGTAATTGCTATGACTACCAGTTAGACAGACAGACAGACAGACATGAATACTGTATATCTAGTGTTCATTTGCTGCTTTTCAAATGAGCTGTGAGGTGAATGTGACTGAACTGTCATTGACTGTGTTTGTAAATGCAGCTCTACCCAAAGGCAGCGGAAGCCGGGGAGGAGGAAGCCATGGCGTTCCTCACCTTAATGGAGCAGATGATGGCTGTGGACGCCAAGCTGAGAGCCACGCCCAGCGACGCTCTGCAGTCCATCTTCATCACCATGGAGGACGCCACCAGCTCTTGGTAAGTGTGTGTGTGTCAGTGTGTGTGTTGTGTGAACACTGTTAACAGACAGTGGTTAGACAGGTGTTTGAGAGATGAAGTGAAGGATGATCAATTGATGGATTGATTGATGTATTGATTGATTGTCATACTTCTTGCAGGGAACATGACAGCGCTGATGACACTGTCCTGGCTGACACCAGCACTGTTCCAGCTGACACCAGCACTGTTCCAGCTGACGAGCCTTCCTGTCCCACTGAGACAGCTGAGGAGGCGTTGACCGCTGACCCAATCACTGAGGTCAAGAAAAAAAGTAAGATTCAAGGCCAAATGTGATCTGTTCAGGTTTCTGCTTCAAATTATATGTCCTAATGTTGAGAAGGGTGCTCGAGTCGTTTGACTAAATGTCAAATTGCTTTTCTTGCAGGGTTCAGACCTTTTAAGAAGTGGAGGCGAGTTGTCTCCAGGGTGAAGGCCCTGCTGTGTTGCCTTCCCCAGGATGATGTCTGAGCTGAGGCTGCACCTCCTCAGCTCCAGGTGCACACTGCACCTCCTCAGCTCCAGGTGCCGCCCGCACCTCCTCAGCTCCAGGTGCACACTGCACCTCCTCAGCTCCAGGTGCCGCCCGCACCTCCTCAGCTCCAGGTGCTCCCTGCACCTCCTCCGCCCCAGGTGCTCCCTGCACCACCTCCTCCGCTGCAGGTGGTGCCCGCACCTCCTCAGCTCCAGGTGCTGCCTGCACCTCCTCAGCTCCAGGTGCTCCCTGCACCTCCTCAGCTGCAGGTGCACCCTGCACCTCCTCCACCCCAGGTGCTCCCTGCACCACCTCCTCCGCTGCAGGTGCCCCTCGCACTGCCAGTCCTGGTGGCCCCCGCAGCTCCAGTCCCGGTGCACCTGCACCTCCAGTCCCGGTGCCCCCTGCACCTCCATCTACCTAACCAGCTCAGTCCTCCTCTGACAACCTCACCTAACCAGCAACACCTGGGGCTCTGATTGGGCCTCTGCCAGCCGCACCTGGGCTCAATAAAGGACCGGTGATTAGGTGAAGCTCATGTACCCTGGACTGTTTCTTTATTCAAACGTGTGTGAAGAAGTCTCTCACAGGTCTATGTTTTCTGTGTTTCTTTATTCAAACGTGTGTGAAGAAGTCTCTCACAGGTCTATATTTTCTGTGTTTCTTTAGACACCAGCAGAGTACACCTCCCTGACTGGCATCAAGTCCACAGAGAGGCGTACTACCATCGTCCATGGCCTGCGTGATGTAAGTGCTCCCTGTTTTCTTAACACCATTTTCTTAACAAAAGTCTGTGTCCAGTCGTCCAGTATTTCTGTAGGCTATATGAGCCGCATATCAAGACCAGCATCGATTTGGTTTTCATAGTTTAAATTAATGTGTAAGTGCAAAATGGAAGGACAGACTGACAGACAGACTGACGGACTGAGAAACTCACAGACAGATAGACAGACTGACAGATAGACTAAACCTTCGATCCATTTGACACTTGACAAGTCTTGTATTGTAATTGCTATGACTACCAGTTAGACAGACAGACAGACAGACATGAATACTGTATATCTAGTGTTCATTTGCTGCTTTTCAAATGAGCTGTGAGGTGAATGTGACTGAACTGTCATTGACTGTGTTTGTAAATGCAGCTCTACCCAAAGGCAGCGGAAGCCGGGGAGGAGGAAGCCATGGCGTTCCTCACCTTAATGGAGCAGATGATGGCTGTGGACGCCAAGCTGAGAGCCACGCCCAGCGACGCTCTGCAGTCCATCTTCATCACCATGGAGGACGCCACCAGCTCTTGGTAAGTGTGTGTGTGTCAGTGTGTGTGTTGTGTGAACACTGTTAACAGACAGTGGTTAGACAGGTGTTTGAGAGATGAAGTGAAGGATGATCAATTGATGGATTGATTGATGTATTGATTGATTGTCATACTTCTTGCAGGGAACATGACAGCGCTGATGACACTGTCCTGGCTGACACCAGCACTGTTCCAGCTGACACCAGCACTGTTCCAGCTGACGAGCCTTCCTGTCCCACTGAGACAGCTGAGGAGGCGTTGACCGCTGACCCAATCACTGAGGTCAAGAAAAAAAGTAAGATTCAAGGCCAAATGTGATCTGTTCAGGTTTCTGCTTCAAATTATATGTCCTAATGTTGAGAAGGGTGCTCGAGTCGTTTGACTAAATGTCAAATTGCTTTTCTTGCAGGGTTCAGACCTTTTAAGAAGTGGAGGCGAGTTGTCTCCAGGGTGAAGGCCCTGCTGTGTTGCCTTCCCCAGGATGATGTCTGAGCTGAGGCTGCACCTCCTCAGCTCCAGGTGCACACTGCACCTCCTCAGCTCCAGGTGCCGCCCGCACCTCCTCAGCTCCAGGTGCACACTGCACCTCCTCAGCTCCAGGTGCCGCCCGCACCTCCTCAGCTCCAGGTGCTCCCTGCACCTCCTCCGCCCCAGGTGCTCCCTGCACCACCTCCTCCGCTGCAGGTGGTGCCCGCACCTCCTCAGCTCCAGGTGCTGCCTGCACCTCCTCAGCTCCAGGTGCTCCCTGCACCTCCTCAGCTGCAGGTGCACCCTGCACCTCCTCCACCCCAGGTGCTCCCTGCACCACCTCCTCCGCTGCAGGTGCCCCTCGCACTGCCAGTCCTGGTGGCCCCCGCAGCTCCAGTCCCGGTGCACCTGCACCTCCAGTCCCGGTGCCCCCTGCACCTCCATCTACCTAACCAGCTCAGTCCTCCTCTGACAACCTCACCTAACCAGCAACACCTGGGGCTCTGATTGGGCCTCTGCCAGCCGCACCTGGGCTCAATAAAGGACCGGTGATTAGGTGAAGCTCATGTACCCTGGACTGTTTCTTTATTCAAACGTGTGTGAAGAAGTCTCTCACAGGTCTATGTTTTCTGTGTTTCTTTATTCAAACGTGTGTGAAGAAGTCTCTCACAGGTCTATGTTTTCTGTGTTTCTTTAGACACCAGCAGAGTACACCTCCCTGACTGGCATCAAGTCCACAGAGAGGCGTACTACCATCGTCCATGGCCTGCGTGATGTAAGTGCTCCCTGTTTTCTTAACACCATTTTCTTAACAAAAGTCTGTGTCCAGTCGTCCAGTATTTCTGTAGGCTATGTGAGCCGCATATCAAGACCAGCATCGATTTGGTTTTCATAGTTTAAATTAATGTGTAAGTGCAAAATGGAAGGACAGACTGACAGACAGACTGACGGACTGAGAAACTCACAGACAGATAGACAGACTGACAGATAGACTAAACCTTCGATCCATTTGACACTTGACAAGTCTTGTATTGTAATTGCTATGACTACCAGTTAGACAGACAGACAGACAGACATGAATACTGTATATCTAGTGTTCATTTGCTGCTTTTCAAATGAGCTGTGAGGTGAATGTGACTGAACTGTCATTGACTGTGTTTGTAAATGCAGCTCTACCCAAAGGCAGCGGAAGCCGGGGAGGAGGAAGCCATGGCGTTCCTCACCTTAATGGAGCAGATGATGGCTGTGGACGCCAAGCTGAGAGCCACGCCCAGCGACGCTCTGCAGTCCATCTTCATCACCATGGAGGACGCCACCAGCTCTTGGTAAGTGTGTGTGTGTCAGTGTGTGTGTTGTGTGAACACTGTTAACAGACAGTGGTTAGACAGGTGTTTGAGAGATGAAGTGAAGGATGATCAATTGATGGATTGATTGATGTATTGATTGATTGTCATACTTCTTGCAGGGAACATGACAGCGCTGATGACACTGTCCTGGCTGACACCAGCACTGTTCCAGCTGACACCAGCACTGTTCCAGCTGACGAGCCTTCCTGTCCCACTGAGACAGCTGAGGAGGCGTTGACCGCTGACCCAATCACTGAGGTCAAGAAAAAAAGTAAGATTCAAGGCCAAATGTGATCTGTTCAGGTTTCTGCTTCAAATTATATGTCCTAATGTTGAGAAGGGTGCTCGAGTCGTTTGACTAAATGTCAAATTGCTTTTCTTGCAGGGTTCAGACCTTTTAAGAAGTGGAGGCGAGTTGTCTCCAGGGTGAAGGCCCTGCTGTGTTGCCTTCCCCAGGATGATGTCTGAGCTGAGGCTGCACCTCCTCAGCTCCAGGTGCACACTGCACCTCCTCAGCTCCAGGTGCCGCCCGCACCTCCTCAGCTCCAGGTGCACACTGCACCTCCTCAGCTCCAGGTGCCGCCCGCACCTCCTCAGCTCCAGGTGCTCCCTGCACCTCCTCCGCCCCAGGTGCTCCCTGCACCACCTCCTCCGCTGCAGGTGGTGCCCGCACCTCCTCAGCTCCAGGTGCTGCCTGCACCTCCTCAGCTCCAGGTGCTCCCTGCACCTCCTCAGCTGCAGGTGCACCCTGCACCTCCTCCACCCCAGGTGCTCCCTGCACCACCTCCTCCGCTGCAGGTGCCCCTCGCACTGCCAGTCCTGGTGGCCCCCGCAGCTCCAGTCCCGGTGCACCTGCACCTCCAGTCCCGGTGCCCCCTGCACCTCCATCTACCTAACCAGCTCAGTCCTCCTCTGACAACCTCACCTAACCAGCAACACCTGGGGCTCTGATTGGGCCTCTGCCAGCCGCACCTGGGCTCAATAAAGGACCGGTGATTAGGTGAAGCTCATGTACCCTGGACTGTTTCTTTATTCAAACGTGTGTGAAGAAGTCTCTCACAGGTCTATGTTTTCTGTGTTTCTTTATTCAAACGTGTGTGAAGAAGTCTCTCACAGGTCTATGTTTTCTGTGTTTCTTTAGACACCAGCAGAGTACACCTCCCTGACTGGCATCAAGTCCACAGAGAGGCGTACTACCATCGTCCATGGCCTGCGTGATGTAAGTGCTCCCTGTTTTCTTAACACCATTTTCTTAACAAAAGTCTGTGTCCAGTCGTCCAGTATTTCTGTAGGCTATGTGAGCCGCATATCAAGACCAGCATCGATTTGGTTTTCATAGTTTAAATTAATGTGTAAGTGCAAAATGGAAGGACAGACTGACAGACAGACTGACGGACTGAGAAACTCACAGACAGATAGACAGACTGACAGATAGACTAAACCTTCGATCCATTTGACACTTGACAAGTCTTGTATTGTAATTGCTATGACTACCAGTTAGACAGACAGACAGACAGACATGAATACTGTATATCTAGTGTTCATTTGCTGCTTTTCAAATGAGCTGTGAGGTGAATGTGACTGAACTGTCATTGACTGTGTTTGTAAATGCAGCTCTACCCAAAGGCAGCGGAAGCCGGGGAGGAGGAAGCCATGGCGTTCCTCACCTTAATGGAGCAGATGATGGCTGTGGACGCCAAGCTGAGAGCCACGCCCAGCGACGCTCTGCAGTCCATCTTCATCACCATGGAGGACGCCACCAGCTCTTGGTAAGTGTGTGTGTGTCAGTGTGTGTGTTGTGTGAACACTGTTAACAGACAGTGGTTAGACAGGTGTTTGAGAGATGAAGTGAAGGATGATCAATTGATGGATTGATTGATGTATTGATTGATTGTCATACTTCTTGCAGGGAACATGACAGCGCTGATGACACTGTCCTGGCTGACACCAGCACTGTTCCAGCTGACACCAGCACTGTTCCAGCTGACGAGCCTTCCTGTCCCACTGAGACAGCTGAGGAGGCGTTGACCGCTGACCCAATCACTGAGGTCAAGAAAAAAAGTAAGATTCAAGGCCAAATGTGATCTGTTCAGGTTTCTGCTTCAAATTATATGTCCTAATGTTGAGAAGGGTGCTCGAGTCGTTTGACTAAATGTCAAATTGCTTTTCTTGCAGGGTTCAGACCTTTTAAGAAGTGGAGGCGAGTTGTCTCCAGGGTGAAGGCCCTGCTGTGTTGCCTTCCCCAGGATGATGTCTGAGCTGAGGCTGCACCTCCTCAGCTCCAGGTGCACACTGCACCTCCTCAGCTCCAGGTGCCGCCCGCACCTCCTCAGCTCCAGGTGCACACTGCACCTCCTCAGCTCCAGGTGCCGCCCGCACCTCCTCAGCTCCAGGTGCTCCCTGCACCTCCTCCGCCCCAGGTGCTCCCTGCACCACCTCCTCCGCTGCAGGTGGTGCCCGCACCTCCTCAGCTCCAGGTGCTGCCTGCACCTCCTCAGCTCCAGGTGCTCCCTGCACCTCCTCAGCTGCAGGTGCACCCTGCACCTCCTCCACCCCAGGTGCTCCCTGCACCACCTCCTCCGCTGCAGGTGCCCCTCGCACTGCCAGTCCTGGTGGCCCCCGCAGCTCCAGTCCCGGTGCACCTGCACCTCCAGTCCCGGTGCCCCCTGCACCTCCATCTACCTAACCAGCTCAGTCCTCCTCTGACAACCTCACCTAACCAGCAACACCTGGGGCTCTGATTGGGCCTCTGCCAGCCGCACCTGGGCTCAATAAAGGACCGGTGATTAGGTGAAGCTCATGTACCCTGGACTGTTTCTTTATTCAAACGTGTGTGAAGAAGTCTCTCACAGGTCTATGTTTTCTGTGTTTCTTTATTCAAACGTGTGTGAAGAAGTCTCTCACAGGTCTATGTTTTCTGTGTTTCTTTAGACACCAGCAGAGTACACCTCCCTGACTGGCATCAAGTCCACAGAGAGGCGTACTACCATCGTCCATGGCCTGCGTGATGTAAGTGCTCCCTGTTTTCTTAACACCATTTTCTTAACAAAAGTCTGTGTCCAGTCGTCCAGTATTTCTGTAGGCTATGTGAGCCGCATATCAAGACCAGCATCGATTTGGTTTTCATAGTTTAAATTAATGTGTAAGTGCAAAATGGAAGGACAGACTGACAGACAGACTGACGGACTGAGAAACTCACAGACAGATAGACAGACTGACAGATAGACTAAACCTTCGATCCATTTGACACTTGACAAGTCTTGTATTGTAATTGCTATGACTACCAGTTAGACAGACAGACAGACAGACATGAATACTGTATATCTAGTGTTCATTTGCTGCTTTTCAAATGAGCTGTGAGGTGAATGTGACTGAACTGTCATTGACTGTGTTTGTAAATGCAGCTCTACCCAAAGGCAGCGGAAGCCGGGGAGGAGGAAGCCATGGCGTTCCTCACCTTAATGGAGCAGATGATGGCTGTGGACGCCAAGCTGAGAGCCACGCCCAGCGACGCTCTGCAGTCCATCTTCATCACCATGGAGGACGCCACCAGCTCTTGGTAAGTGTGTGTGTGTCAGTGTGTGTGTTGTGTGAACACTGTTAACAGACAGTGGTTAGACAGGTGTTTGAGAGATGAAGTGAAGGATGATCAATTGATGGATTGATTGATGTATTGATTGATTGTCATACTTCTTGCAGGGAACATGACAGCGCTGATGACACTGTCCTGGCTGACACCAGCACTGTTCCAGCTGACACCAGCACTGTTCCAGCTGACGAGCCTTCCTGTCCCACTGAGACAGCTGAGGAGGCGTTGACCGCTGACCCAATCACTGAGGTCAAGAAAAAAAGTAAGATTCAAGGCCAAATGTGATCTGTTCAGGTTTCTGCTTCAAATTATATGTCCTAATGTTGAGAAGGGTGCTCGAGTCGTTTGACTAAATGTCAAATTGCTTTTCTTGCAGGGTTCAGACCTTTTAAGAAGTGGAGGCGAGTTGTCTCCAGGGTGAAGGCCCTGCTGTGTTGCCTTCCCCAGGATGATGTCTGAGCTGAGGCTGCACCTCCTCAGCTCCAGGTGCACACTGCACCTCCTCAGCTCCAGGTGCCGCCCGCACCTCCTCAGCTCCAGGTGCACACTGCACCTCCTCAGCTCCAGGTGCCGCCCGCACCTCCTCAGCTCCAGGTGCTCCCTGCACCTCCTCCGCCCCAGGTGCTCCCTGCACCACCTCCTCCGCTGCAGGTGGTGCCCGCACCTCCTCAGCTCCAGGTGCTGCCTGCACCTCCTCAGCTCCAGGTGCTCCCTGCACCTCCTCAGCTGCAGGTGCACCCTGCACCTCCTCCACCCCAGGTGCTCCCTGCACCACCTCCTCCGCTGCAGGTGCCCCTCGCACTGCCAGTCCTGGTGGCCCCCGCAGCTCCAGTCCCGGTGCACCTGCACCTCCAGTCCCGGTGCCCCCTGCACCTCCATCTACCTAACCAGCTCAGTCCTCCTCTGACAACCTCACCTAACCAGCAACACCTGGGGCTCTGATTGGGCCTCTGCCAGCCGCACCTGGGCTCAATAAAGGACCGGTGATTAGGTGAAGCTCATGTACCCTGGACTGTTTCTTTATTCAAACGTGTGTGAAGAAGTCTCTCACAGGTCTATGTTTTCTGTGTTTCTTTATTCAAACGTGTGTGAAGAAGTCTCTCACAGGTCTATGTTTTCTGTGTTTCTTTAGACACCAGCAGAGTACACCTCCCTGACTGGCATCAAGTCCACAGAGAGGCGTACTACCATCGTCCATGGCCTGCGTGATGTAAGTGCTCCCTGTTTTCTTAACACCATTTTCTTAACAAAAGTCTGTGTCCAGTCGTCCAGTATTTCTGTAGGCTATGTGAGCCGCATATCAAGACCAGCATCGATTTGGTTTTCATAGTTTAAATTAATGTGTAAGTGCAAAATGGAAGGACAGACTGACAGACAGACTGACGGACTGAGAAACTCACAGACAGATAGACAGACTGACAGATAGACTAAACCTTCGATCCATTTGACACTTGACAAGTCTTGTATTGTAATTGCTATGACTACCAGTTAGACAGACAGACAGACAGACATGAATACTGTATATCTAGTGTTCATTTGCTGCTTTTCAAATGAGCTGTGAGGTGAATGTGACTGAACTGTCATTGACTGTGTTTGTAAATGCAGCTCTACCCAAAGGCAGCGGAAGCCGGGGAGGAGGAAGCCATGGCGTTCCTCACCTTAATGGAGCAGATGATGGCTGTGGACGCCAAGCTGAGAGCCACGCCCAGCGACGCTCTGCAGTCCATCTTCATCACCATGGAGGACGCCACCAGCTCTTGGTAAGTGTGTGTGTGTCAGTGTGTGTGTTGTGTGAACACTGTTAACAGACAGTGGTTAGACAGGTGTTTGAGAGATGAAGTGAAGGATGATCAATTGATGGATTGATTGATGTATTGATTGATTGTCATACTTCTTGCAGGGAACATGACAGCGCTGATGACACTGTCCTGGCTGACACCAGCACTGTTCCAGCTGACACCAGCACTGTTCCAGCTGACGAGCCTTCCTGTCCCACTGAGACAGCTGAGGAGGCGTTGACCGCTGACCCAATCACTGAGGTCAAGAAAAAAAGTAAGATTCAAGGCCAAATGTGATCTGTTCAGGTTTCTGCTTCAAATTATATGTCCTAATGTTGAGAAGGGTGCTCGAGTCGTTTGACTAAATGTCAAATTGCTTTTCTTGCAGGGTTCAGACCTTTTAAGAAGTGGAGGCGAGTTGTCTCCAGGGTGAAGGCCCTGCTGTGTTGCCTTCCCCAGGATGATGTCTGAGCTGAGGCTGCACCTCCTCAGCTCCAGGTGCACACTGCACCTCCTCAGCTCCAGGTGCCGCCCGCACCTCCTCAGCTCCAGGTGCACACTGCACCTCCTCAGCTCCAGGTGCCGCCCGCACCTCCTCAGCTCCAGGTGCTCCCTGCACCTCCTCCGCCCCAGGTGCTCCCTGCACCACCTCCTCCGCTGCAGGTGGTGCCCGCACCTCCTCAGCTCCAGGTGCTGCCTGCACCTCCTCAGCTCCAGGTGCTCCCTGCACCTCCTCAGCTGCAGGTGCACCCTGCACCTCCTCCACCCCAGGTGCTCCCTGCACCACCTCCTCCGCTGCAGGTGCCCCTCGCACTGCCAGTCCTGGTGGCCCCCGCAGCTCCAGTCCCGGTGCACCTGCACCTCCAGTCCCGGTGCCCCCTGCACCTCCATCTACCTAACCAGCTCAGTCCTCCTCTGACAACCTCACCTAACCAGCAACACCTGGGGCTCTGATTGGGCCTCTGCCAGCCGCACCTGGGCTCAATAAAGGACCGGTGATTAGGTGAAGCTCATGTACCCTGGACTGTTTCTTTATTCAAACGTGTGTGAAGAAGTCTCTCACAGGTCTATGTTTTCTGTGTTTCTTTATTCAAACGTGTGTGAAGAAGTCTCTCACAGGTCTATGTTTTCTGTGTTTCTTTAGACACCAGCAGAGTACACCTCCCTGACTGGCATCAAGTCCACAGAGAGGCGTACTACCATCGTCCATGGCCTGCGTGATGTAAGTGCTCCCTGTTTTCTTAACACCATTTTCTTAACAAAAGTCTGTGTCCAGTCGTCCAGTATTTCTGTAGGCTATGTGAGCCGCATATCAAGACCAGCATCGATTTGGTTTTCATAGTTTAAATTAATGTGTAAGTGCAAAATGGAAGGACAGACTGACAGACAGACTGACGGACTGAGAAACTCACAGACAGATAGACAGACTGACAGATAGACTAAACCTTCGATCCATTTGACACTTGACAAGTCTTGTATTGTAATTGCTATGACTACCAGTTAGACAGACAGACAGACAGACATGAATACTGTATATCTAGTGTTCATTTGCTGCTTTTCAAATGAGCTGTGAGGTGAATGTGACTGAACTGTCATTGACTGTGTTTGTAAATGCAGCTCTACCCAAAGGCAGCGGAAGCCGGGGAGGAGGAAGCCATGGCGTTCCTCACCTTAATGGAGCAGATGATGGCTGTGGACGCCAAGCTGAGAGCCACGCCCAGCGACGCTCTGCAGTCCATCTTCATCACCATGGAGGACGCCACCAGCTCTTGGTAAGTGTGTGTGTGTCAGTGTGTGTGTTGTGTGAACACTGTTAACAGACAGTGGTTAGACAGGTGTTTGAGAGATGAAGTGAAGGATGATCAATTGATGGATTGATTGATGTATTGATTGATTGTCATACTTCTTGCAGGGAACATGACAGCGCTGATGACACTGTCCTGGCTGACACCAGCACTGTTCCAGCTGACACCAGCACTGTTCCAGCTGACGAGCCTTCCTGTCCCACTGAGACAGCTGAGGAGGCGTTGACCGCTGACCCAATCACTGAGGTCAAGAAAAAAAGTAAGATTCAAGGCCAAATGTGATCTGTTCAGGTTTCTGCTTCAAATTATATGTCCTAATGTTGAGAAGGGTGCTCGAGTCGTTTGACTAAATGTCAAATTGCTTTTCTTGCAGGGTTCAGACCTTTTAAGAAGTGGAGGCGAGTTGTCTCCAGGGTGAAGGCCCTGCTGTGTTGCCTTCCCCAGGATGATGTCTGAGCTGAGGCTGCACCTCCTCAGCTCCAGGTGCACACTGCACCTCCTCAGCTCCAGGTGCCGCCCGCACCTCCTCAGCTCCAGGTGCACACTGCACCTCCTCAGCTCCAGGTGCCGCCCGCACCTCCTCAGCTCCAGGTGCTCCCTGCACCTCCTCCGCCCCAGGTGCTCCCTGCACCACCTCCTCCGCTGCAGGTGGTGCCCGCACCTCCTCAGCTCCAGGTGCTGCCTGCACCTCCTCAGCTCCAGGTGCTCCCTGCACCTCCTCAGCTGCAGGTGCACCCTGCACCTCCTCCACCCCAGGTGCTCCCTGCACCACCTCCTCCGCTGCAGGTGCCCCTCGCACTGCCAGTCCTGGTGGCCCCCGCAGCTCCAGTCCCGGTGCACCTGCACCTCCAGTCCCGGTGCCCCCTGCACCTCCATCTACCTAACCAGCTCAGTCCTCCTCTGACAACCTCACCTAACCAGCAACACCTGGGGCTCTGATTGGGCCTCTGCCAGCCGCACCTGGGCTCAATAAAGGACCGGTGATTAGGTGAAGCTCATGTACCCTGGACTGTTTCTTTATTCAAACGTGTGTGAAGAAGTCTCTCACAGGTCTATGTTTTCTGTGTTTCTTTATTCAAACGTGTGTGAAGAAGTCTCTCACAGGTCTATATTTTCTGTGTTTCTTTAGACACCAGCAGAGTACACCTCCCTGACTGGCATCAAGTCCACAGAGAGGCGTACTACCATCGTCCATGGCCTGCGTGATGTAAGTGCTCCCTGTTTTCTTAACACCATTTTCTTAACAAAAGTCTGTGTCCAGTCGTCCAGTATTTCTGTAGGCTATGTGAGCCGCATATCAAGACCAGCATCGATTTGGTTTTCATAGTTTAAATTAATGTGTAAGTGCAAAATGGAAGGACAGACTGACAGACAGACTGACGGACTGAGAAACTCACAGACAGATAGACAGACTGACAGATAGACTAAACCTTCGATCCATTTGACACTTGACAAGTCTTGTATTGTAATTGCTATGACTACCAGTTAGACAGACAGACAGACAGACATGAATACTGTATATCTAGTGTTCATTTGCTGCTTTTCAAATGAGCTGTGAGGTGAATGTGACTGAACTGTCATTGACTGTGTTTGTAAATGCAGCTCTACCCAAAGGCAGCGGAAGCCGGGGAGGAGGAAGCCATGGCGTTCCTCACCTTAATGGAGCAGATGATGGCTGTGGACGCCAAGCTGAGAGCCACGCCCAGCGACGCTCTGCAGTCCATCTTCATCACCATGGAGGACGCCACCAGCTCTTGGTAAGTGTGTGTGTGTCAGTGTGTGTGTTGTGTGAACACTGTTAACAGACAGTGGTTAGACAGGTGTTTGAGAGATGAAGTGAAGGATGATCAATTGATGGATTGATTGATGTATTGATTGATTGTCATACTTCTTGCAGGGAACATGACAGCGCTGATGACACTGTCCTGGCTGACACCAGCACTGTTCCAGCTGACACCAGCACTGTTCCAGCTGACGAGCCTTCCTGTCCCACTGAGACAGCTGAGGAGGCGTTGACCGCTGACCCAATCACTGAGGTCAAGAAAAAAAGTAAGATTCAAGGCCAAATGTGATCTGTTCAGGTTTCTGCTTCAAATTATATGTCCTAATGTTGAGAAGGGTGCTCGAGTCGTTTGACTAAATGTCAAATTGCTTTTCTTGCAGGGTTCAGACCTTTTAAGAAGTGGAGGCGAGTTGTCTCCAGGGTGAAGGCCCTGCTGTGTTGCCTTCCCCAGGATGATGTCTGAGCTGAGGCTGCACCTCCTCAGCTCCAGGTGCACACTGCACCTCCTCAGCTCCAGGTGCCGCCCGCACCTCCTCAGCTCCAGGTGCACACTGCACCTCCTCAGCTCCAGGTGCCGCCCGCACCTCCTCAGCTCCAGGTGCTCCCTGCACCTCCTCCGCCCCAGGTGCTCCCTGCACCACCTCCTCCGCTGCAGGTGGTGCCCGCACCTCCTCAGCTCCAGGTGCTGCCTGCACCTCCTCAGCTCCAGGTGCTCCCTGCACCTCCTCAGCTGCAGGTGCACCCTGCACCTCCTCCACCCCAGGTGCTCCCTGCACCACCTCCTCCGCTGCAGGTGCCCCTCGCACTGCCAGTCCTGGTGGCCCCCGCAGCTCCAGTCCCGGTGCACCTGCACCTCCAGTCCCGGTGCCCCCTGCACCTCCATCTACCTAACCAGCTCAGTCCTCCTCTGACAACCTCACCTAACCAGCAACACCTGGGGCTCTGATTGGGCCTCTGCCAGCCGCACCTGGGCTCAATAAAGGACCGGTGATTAGGTGAAGCTCATGTACCCTGGACTGTTTCTTTATTCAAACGTGTGTGAAGAAGTCTCTCACAGGTCTATGTTTTCTGTGTTTCTTTATTCAAACGTGTGTGAAGAAGTCTCTCACAGGTCTATATTTTCTGTGTTTCTTTAGACACCAGCAGAGTACACCTCCCTGACTGGCATCAAGTCCACAGAGAGGCGTACTACCATCGTCCATGGCCTGCGTGATGTAAGTGCTCCCTGTTTTCTTAACACCATTTTCTTAACAAAAGTCTGTGTCCAGTCGTCCAGTATTTCTGTAGGCTATGTGAGCCGCATATCAAGACCAGCATCGATTTGGTTTTCATAGTTTAAATTAATGTGTAAGTGCAAAATGGAAGGACAGACTGACAGACAGACTGACGGACTGAGAAACTCACAGACAGATAGACAGACTGACAGATAGACTAAACCTTCGATCCATTTGACACTTGACAAGTCTTGTATTGTAATTGCTATGACTACCAGTTAGACAGACAGACAGACAGACATGAATACTGTATATCTAGTGTTCATTTGCTGCTTTTCAAATGAGCTGTGAGGTGAATGTGACTGAACTGTCATTGACTGTGTTTGTAAATGCAGCTCTACCCAAAGGCAGCGGAAGCCGGGGAGGAGGAAGCCATGGCGTTCCTCACCTTAATGGAGCAGATGATGGCTGTGGACGCCAAGCTGAGAGCCACGCCCAGCGACGCTCTGCAGTCCATCTTCATCACCATGGAGGACGCCACCAGCTCTTGGTAAGTGTGTGTGTGTCAGTGTGTGTGTTGTGTGAACACTGTTAACAGACAGTGGTTAGACAGGTGTTTGAGAGATGAAGTGAAGGATGATCAATTGATGGATTGATTGATGTATTGATTGATTGTCATACTTCTTGCAGGGAACATGACAGCGCTGATGACACTGTCCTGGCTGACACCAGCACTGTTCCAGCTGACACCAGCACTGTTCCAGCTGACGAGCCTTCCTGTCCCACTGAGACAGCTGAGGAGGCGTTGACCGCTGACCCAATCACTGAGGTCAAGAAAAAAAGTAAGATTCAAGGCCAAATGTGATCTGTTCAGGTTTCTGCTTCAAATTATATGTCCTAATGTTGAGAAGGGTGCTCGAGTCGTTTGACTAAATGTCAAATTGCTTTTCTTGCAGGGTTCAGACCTTTTAAGAAGTGGAGGCGAGTTGTCTCCAGGGTGAAGGCCCTGCTGTGTTGCCTTCCCCAGGATGATGTCTGAGCTGAGGCTGCACCTCCTCAGCTCCAGGTGCACACTGCACCTCCTCAGCTCCAGGTGCCGCCCGCACCTCCTCAGCTCCAGGTGCACACTGCACCTCCTCAGCTCCAGGTGCCGCCCGCACCTCCTCAGCTCCAGGTGCTCCCTGCACCTCCTCCGCCCCAGGTGCTCCCTGCACCACCTCCTCCGCTGCAGGTGGTGCCCGCACCTCCTCAGCTCCAGGTGCTGCCTGCACCTCCTCAGCTCCAGGTGCTCCCTGCACCTCCTCAGCTGCAGGTGCACCCTGCACCTCCTCCACCCCAGGTGCTCCCTGCACCACCTCCTCCGCTGCAGGTGCCCCTCGCACTGCCAGTCCTGGTGGCCCCCGCAGCTCCAGTCCCGGTGCACCTGCACCTCCAGTCCCGGTGCCCCCTGCACCTCCATCTACCTAACCAGCTCAGTCCTCCTCTGACAACCTCACCTAACCAGCAACACCTGGGGCTCTGATTGGGCCTCTGCCAGCCGCACCTGGGCTCAATAAAGGACCGGTGATTAGGTGAAGCTCATGTACCCTGGACTGTTTCTTTATTCAAACGTGTGTGAAGAAGTCTCTCACAGGTCTATGTTTTCTGTGTTTCTTTATTCAAACGTGTGTGAAGAAGTCTCTCACAGGTCTATGTTTTCTGTGTTTCTTTAGACACCAGCAGAGTACACCTCCCTGACTGGCATCAAGTCCACAGAGAGGCGTACTACCATCGTCCATGGCCTGCGTGATGTAAGTGCTCCCTGTTTTCTTAACACCATTTTCTTAACAAAAGTCTGTGTCCAGTCGTCCAGTATTTCTGTAGGCTATGTGAGCCGCATATCAAGACCAGCATCGATTTGGTTTTCATAGTTTAAATTAATGTGTAAGTGCAAAATGGAAGGACAGACTGACAGACAGACTGACGGACTGAGAAACTCACAGACAGATAGACAGACTGACAGATAGACTAAACCTTCGATCCATTTGACACTTGACAAGTCTTGTATTGTAATTGCTATGACTACCAGTTAGACAGACAGACAGACAGACATGAATACTGTATATCTAGTGTTCATTTGCTGCTTTTCAAATGAGCTGTGAGGTGAATGTGACTGAACTGTCATTGACTGTGTTTGTAAATGCAGCTCTACCCAAAGGCAGCGGAAGCCGGGGAGGAGGAAGCCATGGCGTTCCTCACCTTAATGGAGCAGATGATGGCTGTGGACGCCAAGCTGAGAGCCACGCCCAGCGACGCTCTGCAGTCCATCTTCATCACCATGGAGGACGCCACCAGCTCTTGGTAAGTGTGTGTGTGTCAGTGTGTGTGTTGTGTGAACACTGTTAACAGACAGTGGTTAGACAGGTGTTTGAGAGATGAAGTGAAGGATGATCAATTGATGGATTGATTGATGTATTGATTGATTGTCATACTTCTTGCAGGGAACATGACAGCGCTGATGACACTGTCCTGGCTGACACCAGCACTGTTCCAGCTGACACCAGCACTGTTCCAGCTGACGAGCCTTCCTGTCCCACTGAGACAGCTGAGGAGGCGTTGACCGCTGACCCAATCACTGAGGTCAAGAAAAAAAGTAAGATTCAAGGCCAAATGTGATCTGTTCAGGTTTCTGCTTCAAATTATATGTCCTAATGTTGAGAAGGGTGCTCGAGTCGTTTGACTAAATGTCAAATTGCTTTTCTTGCAGGGTTCAGACCTTTTAAGAAGTGGAGGCGAGTTGTCTCCAGGGTGAAGGCCCTGCTGTGTTGCCTTCCCCAGGATGATGTCTGAGCTGAGGCTGCACCTCCTCAGCTCCAGGTGCACACTGCACCTCCTCAGCTCCAGGTGCCGCCCGCACCTCCTCAGCTCCAGGTGCACACTGCACCTCCTCAGCTCCAGGTGCCGCCCGCACCTCCTCAGCTCCAGGTGCTCCCTGCACCTCCTCCGCCCCAGGTGCTCCCTGCACCACCTCCTCCGCTGCAGGTGGTGCCCGCACCTCCTCAGCTCCAGGTGCTGCCTGCACCTCCTCAGCTCCAGGTGCTCCCTGCACCTCCTCAGCTGCAGGTGCACCCTGCACCTCCTCCA
Organism: Poromitra crassiceps; assembly: GCF_964638095.1. Classification (NCBI taxonomy): domain Eukaryota; kingdom Metazoa; phylum Chordata; class Actinopteri; order Beryciformes; family Melamphaidae; genus Poromitra; species Poromitra crassiceps. The sequence continues at coordinate 94,628 of NW_028151791.1, forward strand.
CCCCAGGTGCTCCCTGCACCACCTCCTCCGCTGCAGGTGCCCCTCGCACTGCCAGTCCTGGTGGCCCCCGCAGCTCCAGTCCCGGTGCACCTGCACCTCCAGTCCCGGTGCCCCCTGCACCTCCATCTACCTAACCAGCTCAGTCCTCCTCTGACAACCTCACCTAACCAGCAACACCTGGGGCTCTGATTGGGCCTCTGCCAGCCGCACCTGGGCTCAATAAAGGACCGGTGATTAGGTGAAGCTCATGTACCCTGGACTGTTTCTTTATTCAAACGTGTGTGAAGAAGTCTCTCACAGGTCTATGTTTTCTGTGTTTCTTTATTCAAACGTGTGTGAAGAAGTCTCTCACAGGTCTATGTTTTCTGTGTTTCTTTAGACACCAGCAGAGTACACCTCCCTGACTGGCATCAAGTCCACAGAGAGGCGTACTACCATCGTCCATGGCCTGCGTGATGTAAGTGCTCCCTGTTTTCTTAACACCATTTTCTTAACAAAAGTCTGTGTCCAGTCGTCCAGTATTTCTGTAGGCTATGTGAGCCGCATATCAAGACCAGCATCGATTTGGTTTTCATAGTTTAAATTAATGTGTAAGTGCAAAATGGAAGGACAGACTGACAGACAGACTGACGGACTGAGAAACTCACAGACAGATAGACAGACTGACAGATAGACTAAACCTTCGATCCATTTGACACTTGACAAGTCTTGTATTGTAATTGCTATGACTACCAGTTAGACAGACAGACAGACAGACATGAATACTGTATATCTAGTGTTCATTTGCTGCTTTTCAAATGAGCTGTGAGGTGAATGTGACTGAACTGTCATTGACTGTGTTTGTAAATGCAGCTCTACCCAAAGGCAGCGGAAGCCGGGGAGGAGGAAGCCATGGCGTTCCTCACCTTAATGGAGCAGATGATGGCTGTGGACGCCAAGCTGAGAGCCACGCCCAGCGACGCTCTGCAGTCCATCTTCATCACCATGGAGGACGCCACCAGCTCTTGGTAAGTGTGTGTGTGTCAGTGTGTGTGTTGTGTGAACACTGTTAACAGACAGTGGTTAGACAGGTGTTTGAGAGATGAAGTGAAGGATGATCAATTGATGGATTGATTGATGTATT